>NW_027507748.1:168100462-168137962 GCF_037356315.1 Lithobates pipiens
ATGTGTGCAGATAATCATTGGGACATGTGATTTTAGTGGGACATATGTGGGGGACATGTTTTTATTATTAGGGACATGTGTTTTTATTATTTGGGGACATGTATGTTTTGGGGACATGTGTGTTTTGGGGACATATGTGGGGACTGTGTTTTCACTGTGTGGTGTGTTGTGTGTTTACACTACACTGATGATCAGTGAGTAAAAAGCTGTGAAAAGCAGCCCATACTCACTGATCATCAGCCGGCTGCAGCGTTCTGCTCTCCTCTTCTCAGCGGTGACTTCCGTGTGAGGAGAGGAGAGCCGATTGCCTAGCAACCGGCTGTTTGTTTACATCACATGACGGCCGTGATTGGACACGGCCGTCATGTGATCAGGAGGGCCAATCACAGAGCCCTCCTGCCGATCTGAGATGTGCCGTGCCCGGGTGACACGAGCACATCGGGATCGCGCCGCTGCGCGGGCGCGATCCCGCTGCTCCTGAATGACGTTCCTGAACGTCCTATCAGGAGCAGGCGGCTCCCACCCGGCCGTATATATACATTGGCCGGGTGGGAAGTGGTTAAAGGGAAACCGTAATGTATTTTTAGTGATAGAGAGTTTTATTTTTGCAATATTTAATAATCTCATTGATACATGCCTGCAGTACCAGATTTCCATTGTTTTATTATATTCACCAATGTATATGATTTTTTTTTTTTATTGGTGTTTTCTCCCTCTAAGTGGGTTCTATATTTCATTACAGTACAGCTTTTCTGACCTTTTCACAGTTGCGGATGTCAAATCTCAGAAGCTTTCCACTTCATCACATTTGACTGATTAGTTTGAGACAGAACAGTAATCGCAACCATTATGCGCAATGCCTAAGTGGAAAACAGATGGCTGCCTTAATAAATATATACAGTATATATAATAATAAAATACCTTGCTAGTACCCCCTTTTGTCTTCAGAACTGCTTTAGTTCTTTGTGTTATAGATTCAGTGAGGTTCTACTAGAAACATTCCTAAGATTTTGGTCCGTATTGACATGATGGCATCACACAGTTGCTGCAGATTCGTCGGCTGCACATCCACCATGCCAATCTCTCGTTCCACCACATCCCAAGGGTGCTGTATTGGATTGAGATCTGGTAACTGTGGAGGCCATTGGAGTACAGTGAACTCATGGTCATGTTCAAGAAACCAGAGAGGAGTTGAGCTTTTTGACCTGGTGCTTTATCCTGCAGGAAGTAGCCATCAGATGGGTACACTGTAGTCTTAAAGGGATGGACATGGTCAGCAACTATACTCAAGTATTAAATCATAGTGTAGCGCTAAAAACAAACAAAAATGACCTAATACATGACGATATGTGATCATACAATATTTGACCAGACACAAAACTCATAGAATGTGCAAAAAATACACCTTAAGTGTATAATTCATAAGTGTATATAATAAAAAAAGTCCAAAGAAAAAGTAAGTCTCTATATAAATGTTGATCCAATCCAAACGTGAGATAAAGGTCACCATCCACCTTCCTTAAATGAGACTAACATGCAGACACCATGTGGTATTCCCGTCACCTTTTAAGATAAAGGCTTACCAGATGTAATAGATCCAAACGAATATACATTCAAAGGATCACACAGGCTTGTGTACTCGTATGCGAGATTTCAAACGTAAATTATCCAGGGAAGTAGCGGATCAAACTAGATGTCCCGGCTAGTTGACAAATCCTCAGCGGTAAAATCCAACTCAAAAAGTATTGAACCCATACAAAGAGAAAATAGGGGCCACAATAGTGTAATTCCGTTTAAGAGAAAAATTTAATAAAAAAGTAATGAACTTGCATGTAACCAAAGAATCAAGCGCTTAATCAATAAAAACAGTGCTACAGCAGGAGTCCCGACGCGTTTCGTCCTCCAAAGACGTCATCTGGGTCTTGATGCTTCAAGGTTTGATGTGTTGTGCATTCAGAGATGGTATTCTGCATACCTTGGTTGTAATGAGTGTTTGAGTTACTGTTTCCTTTCTATCATCTGGAACCAGTCTGCCCATTCACAAGGCATTTTCATCCACACAACTGCCGCTCCCTGGATATTTTCACTTTTTCAGACCATTCTCTGAATAGAGATGGTTGTGCGTCAAAATCTCAGTAGATCAGCAGTTTTTGAAATACTCAGACCAGCCTGTCTGGCACCAACAACCAAGCCACATTCAAACTCACTTTACATCGCCTTTCTTCCAAATTCTGATGCTCGGTTTGAACTTCAGCAAATCATCTTCACCACATCTAGATGCCTAAATGCATTGAGTTGCTGCCATATGATTGGCTGATTAGCACTTTTTGTTACCAAGCAATTGAACAGGTGTACCTAATAAAGTGACCTATGAGTGTGTGTAATATATTTTATATATAATAACTTCACAGGTCCTGAAGACCGCACACGATATAGGTCCTAGTGCCAGTAATCAAGCCTTCCCAAAGGCCATATATGAAAGTCCAGGGGGCGCTGCACTTAAAATTGATTAATTCCACATGTAATTACATACTTTTCATGTCGTTCCAATTAACAGTTTCGGGCTACAAAGCTTACGCCCTAATTAGAGGAACTCCTATTCAAAAAAAATTTAGAATGAATAGGCCATTAAAAGATAAAAAATTAAAAGTAGCTTTTGTTGCAATACGCACCTTTAATCCAGAGCTTTCCCTGCAGTACTTTTTCTGCCATTATTTGTAGTCTGGTTGAATGAGCGGCATTGTTCAACCCATTTCCTCTGAGCCCAGGCTGTCAGGGACCTGCCCCTAGTTCTACTTTCTCTTTATCGACATGCTTCTTGACAAAGTGAACTGATTGGCTACTAATCCTCTACTGCTTCTCCCACTCTAAACTCTGATTTACTGGGGCTGCAAGATGCTGATACAAAGTCTTCTTTTGTTTATAGCGCAAAAAATAAAAGCCACAGAGGTGTTCAAATACCACCAAAAGAAAGCTCTATTTGTGGGGAAAAAAGACGTCAATTTCGTTTGGGTGCAGCGCCGCACAACTGCGCAATTGTCAGTTAAAGTGCAACAGTGCTGAAAACTAAGAATTGGTCTGGGCAGGAAGGGGGTGAAAATGTCCTGTATTGAAGGGGTTAAAAAAGGAAAAGCTGTAATATATTGCAGCTTTCCAGTACATAGGTGTGACTGCTTTTTTTTTTTTTTTTTTTTTTTTTTTTTTTTTTAATTCAGTCTTTTTTTTACCTTTCATTTTTATTTGGTGATCATGCAGGAACATGCTCCCTGTCCTAGGGTGGCTAAGCTTCACTGTATCTATGGATTTTCAGCGTTTTTCACCTAGTATGGCCTTAAGTCATTGCTGTCATAAGCATCCCTGCCCCTTTGTGTAGATGCAGCTTGGAAATGGGGAATGCCCTGGGTGCAGTTCATTGCACGGGAGTGATTATTTCCTTCCAGGTTTGGTCTGAACCCAAGTTGGGACCAAAGCCTTGCTCATCCCTAGTCTAAAAGAGTTTGAAAGGAGTGCAGTATGACCCTACCAGTGTGGTGATGTGCTTTCACTCTAGAACCACTTAAGCCCCCGACAAATTCGCAGCCAAAGGACCGCAGCGTGGCTTTAACTGACAATTGCGCGATCGTGAGGTGTGGCTCCCAAACTAAATTGGCATCTTTTTTTTTTCCCACAAATAGAGCTTTTTTTTGGTGGTATTTGATCACCTCTGCGGTTTTTATTTTTTGCGCTATAAACAAAAATAGAGCGACAATTTTCAGAGAAACAATATTTTTTGCTTTTTGCTATAATATCCCCCAAAAATATATAAAAAACATTTTTTTTCCTCATTTTAGGCCGATACGTATTCTTCTACATATTTTTGTCAAAAACACAATTGGCGATTATAAAAGTTATAGCATTTACAAAATAGGGGATAGTTTTATAGCATTTTTATTAATAGTTTTGTTTTTTACTAGTAATGGCAGCGATCAGCGATTTTTATTGTGACTGCAACATTATGGCGGACACATCGGACATTTTTGACACATTTTTGGGACCATTGATATTTATGCAGCAATCGGTGCTATTTAAATGCACTGATTCCTGTGTAAATGACACTGGCAGTGAAGGAGTTAACCACTAGGGGGCGAGGAGGGGTTGTGTGATGTTTTTAGGGGGCGTGGCCTGGCATGTGATGTCACTGATCGTCTTTCCCCTATAACAGGGAACAGACGATCGGTGACAGCCAGAGTAGGAAGCACAGGGAGAGGATTGTTTACACAGACCTCTCCTCATTCTTCAGTTCTGTGACCCGATCGTGGGACACCAGAACGGGTTTGCTGGTCCCGCGGCCATAGGACCGGGTCAGGAGCGCAGCGGCGCACTCACAACCCACGGCTGGGCACTTAAAGAGCCACGTACAGGTACGTAATTGTGCCCAGCTGTGCCATTCTGCCAACTTATATCGGCGTGAGGCGGTCCTTAAGCAGATAATCAACGAACTTGGAGGATGGTTGCTGATTATATGGTTTGTCAAATCGTTTATTTTTTATTCATTTTTTTTTCCTTTGGTCGTGGTTAGTATAGGGATTGGTCACTAAGAGTAAAATACACCATGAGCACTAGCATACAAAAAAAAAACCTCATGTCTTATTTTATTTCAAAAGCAGTCAGTTAACAAAAAACACGTTAAATACTGCATGCATCACATTTATTATTTTCAGGTATTCAACGTGTTATTTCCACTTTATTTTAGCACAGACTGCATCTCTGGCTGCAATTGGAAGTGTAACCCTTTGTGTCTGGTATAGATTTTGGAGGGGACCTCATGCAAAAAAAAAAAAAATTAAAAAATCATGCAGGCTATGGAGAGGAGGAAGCGTGGAAACTAAAAACAGGTAGAACATGTTCCCAAAGATGCGGAGAAATTAGAGCAATGTAGAGAGCTCATACCACACTAAGTAGTCAATCTATAAATATTTTCACACAACTTTCATTGAGGTTTTACATGTGTAAAAGGTGGGGGGGGGGGGGGGTTCTATTTAAACCTTCTGGTTAAGCTAACACATTTCAATTGGCCTAGTGGAAGTTAAGGGCTCTGCCTACCTTAATGGCAAAGCATTATCTCCAATGTCTTCATTGACAGGATTGTAGGAGGCAGCTACCATCTGGAGTTATCCAAAAGGCTACCCTCAAGTTTTTTTTTTTGTTTTGTTTTTTAACAAATTGAGTGATTTAGCCAAGGTCCCAGCTTTAATTTCTCTCTTGTGGGAACTGGTTGATATGATACCAGAACCCAGAGAATAAGAAAACCCATGGTTTCTACTCGTGTTTTGAAGTTTGCCTAGTCCTCAACCTGAGACTTGGAATAATTCCATAGCTCAAAAAATAGCTTTAAGCTCAGGGTTATGTGTGGTTTTCCATCTTAAGTTTGTGTGATTTCAGAGTTTGCCCTTCCTGTTCCTTGCCTCCTCTTTTGTTTGGGGTCATGGAGTTGATCAAGGTCTAACGAATCTGTTCCTTAGTATGTGTGCCTTTTTTAAATGGCCTTCTTAATTTGTAGTCTTCTAAAAATTTTGGAGGGCCTGAGAGAGTTCCTTAAAGCTAAGTAAAACTTAACGAGTTTATGGGTTTACATTCTGCATCACCTAGCAACCCCCCAGCTCAGCCAGTTCTCTTGTCTCAGCTTGGCCCTGTTTACAGTCCATTGAAACCATTCTTCAAAAGCACAGAAGAAATTCAGTTTCATTAGCACCGTTCTCAAGGACAAAATAATTAAAGTTAAATGAACAAACATTGCCCAGTAATTTTCTGCCCTAGTTACCATTTTAACCATTTTTTTGCCAAGTAGCTTTCCAGCTGGTTAATAATATAGCATGTATGACCATAGAATTGGTATGAATGTAAATATTGTGATTTGTTAATACATGATCTATTGAAACTTTTGTATAAAAACTTAGTTAAGTCCTGTTTTGGTCTTTTATGTTTATAATGCAGTTCTTTTTGCTAAAGTATTGCTAAAGTGTAACAGCAGTGACCATATTCCCATACATAGCGTACAACTTGGAAAAGTTTTGTGGTGTTCAAGTGACCTGGCTTCCCCTCTGTTGTAAAATTAGTTGATCTGAGTTATGTGCTTCACAGAATTCAGTTATGCAGCTGTAATTATTATTATTATACAGGATTTATATAGTGCCAACAGTTTGCTCTACTTTACTTTTACGCTTTACAATATAAAGGGAGACAATGCAGCAATAACACAGTTTAAGCATCTCACACAGTTCTGATCGCGATTTACCTGTAGGCTTCCGGTGATCGACGGGTTGCCGACCCTGGCCTTATAGCATATACTATGGTGTGTTTGCTTTCCAAAATGGTGTCATTTTGTGGATATTTCCACTATCCTGTTGCTACAAGGCCTTCAAAAATGTGATGGGTAGTCATGAAATTAGATGTGTAATTTATGTCCCTAGAATGCCTGAAGGTGCTACTTGGATGTTGGGCCTATGTTGTGATATAATATTCCGATTTGTCATATATTAGGCCTTTGGTTCCTATATTTACTGTAGATGGGTCATTTTGGTGATCCATTCCCTAACGGAAGGGGAGAGATTGTATTCTAATGTGTAGATATCATGATTCTTGTAGAACACAGTGGAAAATACCTTCTTTAGTCGTACATCACGGGACACAGAGCAAGTAATCACTGTGGGTTATAGGCCACCTTCAGGTGCTGGACACTGGCACACCCTAAACAGGAAGTTGTCTCCCTGTATAACCCCTCCCATACCGGGAGTACCTCAGTTTTTTCGCCAGTGTCTAAGGTGTTGGTCATGAGTAAAGCTGTGCTGAGCTCCACTGGAGCAATCCTTGCTGGGGCTAGCTAATTGAATGGTATGTGGGCCTTGTGTCCGAAGAAACGAGGTCTTGCCTATAACTCTTCTCCTTTTTAGAGAGCTGCACCCCAGGATCCAGTACTTTGGTGTTTTCAGCCATAACGTTTTACTGGCGGGGCGCTATTATGGGTCCAGGAGTGTGGGTTCCCAAAGGGTCCCCGGTTCCTGAAGGTTTAACGGAACCCACCGTGAAGGTCTGTTGGTTTTACCACAGAAAACCCTGCGGCGGGAAAAGTAATTGGAGTTTTTCTAAGGAATTTTAAGTTTTCTTATGAAATGTCTCCTTTAAAAAAAATATAAAGTAAATGTCATGCCTAAGAGTCACCACTGGTGACTGTATAGAGCACGTACCTTCTTATGCTTTCCTCAGAGATCACGCTGTGTTAGGAAGCAGCAGGCTTTTTCCTCTGGCTAGCAGGCAACCCTCTGTTAAGTTTTGGGGGGGTTTGTTCCTCCAGACACCCCCACCTGGACAAAGCTCTCCCCCTCTGCCTGGAAAGGGGAAAGCCAAGAACAATCGGCATGCCGTTCCAGATTTTCTTCCGTCCCTGCACAGCGGCTTGTCTACGTGGTCTCCTCGCCATCCCTCCCTCACGCACAAGCCGATCCTGTCGGATAAGAGGCCCGTGCTCGCGTGGGAAAACTCTTTTGAAAAAGAGGAGGGGCGTGATGCAATGGGGAGCTGGGCTTAGCGTGGCGTTGACCTCCTCCAACGTTCGCCGCGAGAGTGTTTTAAAAAGCTCCATTTTTGCTGCTGTAAGTTGTCGGAGGGACACGAGCAAAGAGGGGCATGTTAATAGGTTTGGTGACACATTTACTATTCGCATATTAATAGCAGCGGTAGTTGCTGGACTATTGCTCAAAGAGGGGAATTCAATTCTTCTGGTAGTTCTTCTGCATTTATGCATCGGGCTATGGTCAGAAGGGGAGTTAGAAACACCCCAAAAGAGGACTAAAGGGATCTCTTAAGCTCTGAAAGCCGAAACTCCTCTCTACAATGGCATCCTCCCCTGAGAGGGGTTGACTGGTCAGAGTGAGCCTTCAGGGGCCATGGAATGCTTGCAGCCACGATAACATGGGAAAAAGGTTAGTGGTTTTAATCGCATCCCAGTTTGGGATAAAATGCAACGGGTTCCATTCCATTACCCAAGGACCCTCAAACTGAGGATCTTGGAGCAGGAGATGTTCTCTTAGGGGACTGTGAGCAGGCTGATGACGCCTCTTCTGTGGGGTCATATGCAGAAGGATCAGCTTCACATTGTGGGTGCATTTCCTTACTGAAATTGGTCCACTCCACTTTTTGTGCTACCCTTAACTGTCCACTTCTTGTTTTGGGTTCGCTAAAGCGTTCTCAAAGCTGCGTATGCTTTTCCTGTCCATTCATTGTTGGTAAAGTTTATGTATTGTGAGTGGGATCACTCAGATAAGTATTGATA
This sequence comes from Lithobates pipiens, assembly GCF_037356315.1. Classification (NCBI taxonomy): domain Eukaryota; kingdom Metazoa; phylum Chordata; class Amphibia; order Anura; family Ranidae; genus Lithobates; species Lithobates pipiens. The sequence goes on from NW_027507748.1 coordinate 168,108,771, forward strand.
TGGTTGAAAAATTGGTCAGCCAAAGCGTCCTTAAAAAAAATAAAAATAAACTCCTGGCTGGTTTTCCTTTTTGCGGTGAATGGCTGTTTGGGATATCTTGGATAATTCATCCATAGAATTTTTTTTTTTTTTACTCAAAGATGTTTTGTTAGATAACAAAACACATAGATATATTTTACAGCTCACATTTCAAGCATAAAATCTGTCAAATACATTTAACCTTGCAAGAGGTATATTCAAACAGTTCTCGCAACCTCCAATACCAATCCGTCCTATCCAATACAGGTAGTATTTCTATCCAGCTTGTTTTTAATACACGATACAAGAATCCGCCTCATATTCTGAGTTACCTGCAGTAGGTGCCTCAGTTTGCTCCCCCCGCTTATACCTTGCTTCCCTTGTTTTTTACCTTAACGAGTCTGTCTATAACGAGATCATCCGGAGAGAGGCCGAGAGTATCCAACCAGGGTGCCCAAAGTTTGTCAAACTTTCCCAGTTGACCTCTATGCTGAAAGACATACTCCTCCATTCTTACGGTATCCATTTGGGAAATCCACTCCTTCAGCCTTGGAGGCTCAACTGCCTTCCAATGCCGGAGGATCAGCTTATGAGCCTGAAACGGGCCTGGCTGCTGGCTGTTTAGCATTTGTCTACCAAGTAGGCATGGCTTTGGGTCTGTAGGTATGGTGGTCTGGTATACGCTGTTAATGGTGGCCAGTACCCCTGTCCAGAATAGATTTAGCTTGGGGCACCTCCAGAGCAGATGTATTAAGTCCCCGTGATCCCTCGCGCACCTGGGGCAATTGGAGTCCCGTCTCAATCCCATCCTGAACAGTCTGTCGGGTGTGAAGTGTACTCTGAGTACGATATAATGTATAATTGAGAGGGCCTCTGGGCCACGTTCACTGAACAAATTTGTACCGCCTGAAGTGCCTTCCCCCATTGCTCATCCTCCAATGTTCCCACGTCCTCCCATTTTCTTGATGCAGCCTGAGATACCCCCAGGTAAATATTAAGAACCATGGAATAAGTTGAAGCTGTGATACATCAGCCATGTATCCAAAGATCGGGGTCAATGAGAGAGTCTACGGCCCCCCCAGCCTGTGTTTTCACTGCATGTTGCAGCTGTAGGTGGTAGAAGAGCATTGCTTGTGTAAGGAAATTTCTCCCTAATTTCGGGGAAGGGAATCAGTTTTCCCGCTGTAAAAATGTCTCGTGTGTGACTCTGCCTCTTCCACAGAGCACCACAATCCAGCGACAGTAGCTCCTCATAATACCTATTTACCCATATTGGACTGTACTCGGTGAAGCCTCCCACCTCCTGTAGCTGTCTAAGTTATGTTGTTATGTCTAAGTTTATTCCATATTTTATGCATAGAAGTTTCTCTTTCTAGCATTGGACCATCCTTTGGCAAAGAGTGGTCATGCTGGTCCTCATGAAAGAGCTGGGGTTGAGGTTTTATTTAAACCTTTTTTCACAGCAAAATCGAATGAAGATGTCAAACCCATTCTGGATCGCAAGAATCTAAACTGGTTCCTGGACATCAGCTCTTTTTTTGCATGGAGTCAATCCAATCAGTTGTCTCCATCCCACAAGGAGGAGACATTTTGACGTTAATCGACGTCAAGGGTGCAGATCTCCGTGGACATATTTCCCCACTCACCAGTAATATCTATTTCAAAGTAGAAAACCTTAATTTTCAGTTTTGTAGCCCTGCTTTTCAGTCTAGCTACTGCACCTTGAGTGTTTACAAAGGTTCTGGCCCCTCCTCTAGCCAGATTAAGGGCCAAAGGTCTGACTATTATAGTTTAGCTAGACGATTGGCTCTTGATAGACCAGTCAGTAGCCCGCTTAGACCAAAGTATGATCACCACATTCAACTACCTTGGAATACCTAGGTTGGATTCTCAACCTAGAGAAATCTTCCTTTAAAACCATCAAGGAGGTGATATGTCTGGTAATAGATACACCCAGAAAAGGTTATTCTTGCCCCGGGCAAAGATCAGTGCCATGAAGGAACTGATTTAGATGGTCAAAACAAAATAGTTACATATTCAGGCCGGAAAAAGACACAAGTCCATCCAGTTCAACCACAAAGAAAAAAAAAAAATTCATACAATCCCATATACCCAATTCTATACCCACAGATGATCCAGAGGAATGCAAAAAAAACCAACAGAGCATGATCCAATTTGCTAAAGCATGGGAAAAAAAAATCTTCCTGATCCCCCAAGAGGCAATCGTACTTTCCCCGGATCAACTTTACCTATAAATGTTACTACCCAGTTATATTATGTACACTTAGGAAATAATCCAGGGCTTTCTTAAAGCAATCTACTGAGCTGGCCAGAATCACCTCTGCAGGGAGTCTATTCCACATTTTCACAGCTCTTACTGTGAAGAAACCTTTCCATATTTGGAGATGAAATCTCTTTTCCTCTAGACGTAAAGAGTGCCCCCTTGTCCTCTTTGTTGACTGTAAAGTGAATAACTCAACACCAAGTTCACTATATGGACCCCTTATATATTTGTACATGTTGATCATATCCCCCCTTAATGTCCTTAATCCTTCTATTCAGCTTGCATGACTAAAAGATGGTGGCTTCATTCAAGGCTGTTCCTTATGCTCAGTTTTATTCAAGACTGCTGCAAAACAGTATCTTATGGACTTGGAACAAGAGGGTTCAAGCTCTAGTTTTTCCAATGTGTCTGACTCCAAAGGTGCGCCGGAGCCTTGGTTTATGGTTAATAACCAAAAATCTGCAAAGGGGAAAATCCTTCCTACAGTTACCTGGGAAGTGGTAAAAACATATGCCAATCTTCTTTTTTTTTTTTTTTTTTTTTTTTTAGGTGGGGCAGTCCTGGAAGAGGCAACTGTCCAAGAGAAGTGGTCCAGAGCAGAAATTCCCTTGTCTATTAATATTCGACAGTGCTTGGTCCTGAAGACCTGGACGTTTAATTTACGGAGCTATCCTGTCAGGATTCAACCTGACAATGCCACAGCAGTGGCCTATGTCAATCACCAAGGGGGCACAAGAAGTTGTGCGGCCCAGAGAAAGGCGATTCTTATCCTATCTTGGGCAGAAGATAATGTACCTTGCCTATCGGCAGTTTTTCATTCTAGGGATAGAAATTTGGCAGGCGGTCTATTTTGAGTGGCCAGCAGTTGTTCTTGGGAGAATGGTTCCTTCACCCCATATCTATCTGCCAGTTGGTCAAAGATGGGGGATCCCAGGCATAGATCTGTTTGCGTCCGGATTCAACAGAGAGTTCGACATCTTTAGGTTAAGAACAAAGGATCCGCTAGCTAGGTGCCTTGGTGTTCCCATGGAATCAGTTTTACTGATTTTATGCATTCCTTCCTTTTCTCCATGAGTCCACGACTTCTTCACAGGATCAAGCAGGAAGGGAAGTTGGTGATAATTGTGTTCTAGAAGATCTTGGTATGCAGAGATCATGAGGATGGCGGTAGGGGTCCCATGGACCCTAACACCACGTCCAGACCTTCTCTCGCAAAGGTCCTAAATTTAACAGTTTGACTATTGAGACCCACACTCTGAAGAAGCGTGGGCTGTCAGGTTCAGTGGTATCTACCTTGGTTAAATGCAAGGAAGACGGCCTCCATAATTGTATATTCTGGTGTCTGGGAAGCATATGTCTCCTGGTGTGAAACCAGGGGTTGGCACCCCAGGAAATAGGTCGTAGGTAGAATTGTTCACTTTCTGCAGATGGGGTGCGATATAAAGCTGGCCTTTCTAAGGACACACACCTTATTGGTATTATTTCAACGACCACTTACTTTGCATTCTTTGGTTCGTAACTTTATTCAGGGGTTAACATGGCTTAATCTCCGGTTAGGTTACCCCTGAACCCTTGGGACTTGAATTTAGTTTTGTGCATTACAAAAACTGACCTTTTTTTTTTTTTTTTTGAGTGGATACAACATATTCCCTTGGTCCTTTCTGCTGCATGAAGCATATCAGAATTGGCTGTTTTTTTTTTTTTTTTTTTTTTTTTTGTAAAGAGCCATATTATTATTCACAAGGATAAGGTAATATTGCATCCTCATCCTAACGTTTTACCTTCATGTTTTTCCAGAACCATGTTCTATGGAAGAAAAATCACCACATTCTCTTGATGTGGTGAGAGCAGTCAGTCTACTTAAAGACAACTGATCAGATTTGGAAAACTGATGTTTTGTTTGTATTGTCTGAAGGTCTTAAGAGGACAGGCAGTATCGAAATCTACTATTTCTAAATGGATTCAACCAGTAATCATTCAAGCTTATGGTTTAAAGAGGTAGATTCCACCCTCTCAAATCAAAATGCACTCCTCTAGGGCTGTTAGTGCTCCCTGGGCAGTGCATCACTAAGGTTCCATGGCTCAAATCTGCAAGGCTGCAACTTGGTTTTCATTCCATACATTTACCAAATTCTATCAGGTAGATGTAAAAAGGCATGAGGATATTGCCTTTGGGCGTAGTGTACTGAAGACAGGAGTATAACTCCTCTAGTCTCATGTTGCCCTAAGTCTCATGTGTCTCTCTCCCCTCACAATATTAGACCCAAATATAGTGAAATATACAGCGTCACCAAGACTGGCCTTTTGGAAATCACAGTGATGAACTAATCACCACACAAAAAGACACAAGACAACAATTAAGACAATTAAAAAGAAAATGTCCGGGCACCGTGTGACAACACGTGGGCAAACTGTCAGATGAAAAAAAATAATCATGGAGGTAATTCCTAACTGAAGGAGAGAAGCCTGATTGGCTATGAGAATGAATGACAGCCCAGCCGCATGTGGCCCCAGGGGAGAGCTCAATAGAAGAAAGGAGAAAAGCTAGTAAATATTAGTATTTCAAAAGAGCTAAACCTGCTCAGATTATCATTTATCGTCCTGATTAGTCCATCTAGAAAATAATCATGCCGAGCTTATGAGCTAAAAAGAAAAAAGTTATTTTTCAAAAGGAAGTTTTGGTTGTATGAAAACAATAGCTCATATAAGTCCCAGTATCAGTGTCAGATATACCCTTGGTTAGAAGTGGGTATCTATAGTGAAACTTTAGGTTGAAAACAGACGCTCTGCTAGTGAGTGAATTAGGTCTACCATTAGTCTTAAATCCACAGGGACGGCACAAATGTATTCATCACAGAATGGCAAAGTAACACAGTAAGTAGGGGGAGACTTCTTTCATGCAGTAAGTTCAAAGGGCACAAGACATCCTTGGGCTTACTAGTCGCCCTATAGTGGAGGTACTGTACCGTCCTAAATAGTGGGTGTCTGCTTTTCCTCTGTCCTTCCCGTTTGGGGATTTTGGTGTGGCATCTGCTCTCATTAGTGCCAGTTAGTACTCCAGTTGTGGTCAAACTTTCAAATAGATGGATGTTTGGCTTCATGCCAATCACGATCGGGGGTCTCCTATTTAGCATCTAGCATCCTCTGTTTCCAGGAACATCACAGAAGCGGTGTCCCATGACGGAATGACGCTGACGTCAATGTGTTTTGCTAAAAGTGATAACGTAGCTTCATTGGACGGCGGGCCTCACTCCCTTTATATCTTAATTTCTTTGTAAGGACACCGCCCATCAACCGGTATTAAAGGGATAAGTGTCTTAATATCAAAATGATGTGTGGTGACCTTCAGAGTAGCCAATTACAGCAGAAAGGGTTGTGTCCGCTTAGCTCATAATTCAGTCAGCGTCGTCGACAGACTTTTTGCTTAAAGGGGTTATCAAAAAAGGGGGAGAAAAAGAGAATGAAAAGGTAAAAAGACACAATGTGCAAGGAGGGGTACTTGCGATAAATACTCAGCGGTGTCAATTTTAACCCCCCCGGCGGTATTCCCGAGTCTGGCTCGGGGTGAAAATTCAGAACCATTAGCGGTAACCCCGAACCAGACTCGGGATGGCATCCCAGGATCCAGGATGAGTATGCTTACCTTATCCCCATGTATCCAGCGATGTCTCCCCACAGTGTGAGCAGCTCATCCTCTGATCGATCTATCAGAGCCGAGCTCCGTTCCCTGCAAGCGTTGCAACGCATGGGGGCGGATAACAGCGCCAAATTCAAAAAGTGAGACGCATAAAATACATAATCTTACAGATTGCATTGCTGTATGTAATTATTTCACATCCCTTTTGTCCCTAGTAGTTTGTCCAATGCCCTGCATGTAGTTTTATAGTATAATAACTGTTCTTTCTGCCTGAAACTGGAGATTGTCCATAGCAGCCAAAACTGTCCCTTTACATCAAGTGGTTTTAGACCAGCTAGAAAACAGCGATAATTAGAATCACTCGCAGAATTGAGCGATAGTCATTTGTGGGGAGATCCGTCATCAAATACTGAAAAGTAATGACAGTGACAATTCTGCAACTGAGCAAATTTTAGTGTTGTTGATTACATTGTTGAATACTTTTTATTACTATATTATTTGGTATAATTATTTATAGTTATTATATTTTAATTTATGATTTTGATTTTCAAATTTTATCATACTCTGGAGTAAGTGAGTTATTCCTAAGAATTGCAAGCCTACAATATATAACCCCAAATTTCCATGCAAAACATTGTACCGCTTTCAGCACCTAAAATCCAACATAATCATACCGCCAGGGAGGTTATGGGTGTTCATTTTGTAAATGGTCAGTTGACCGAGCAAGCAAAATTCTTGCAGCATAAACGGAAAAGCTAGCCTGATATTCAAGGCATACAGCAGCATGTAATCTGCGTAAAGCCTGGATTTATGGTGTTACCCACTCACTGAAATGCCCTGGATAGTGGGCTGATACCAAATCACTCCGGAAAGATGTTCCATTGCTAATATACTGTATAAAGGAATACGGAAAGGGGCAACCCAGACATGTCACCTTGCTGATGTGCTGGAAATTGTGCTGTTTTACTTACTATCATGTTACGTGTGTTACATTTATTTATTTTCCTAGTTAACCAGTTTTACCCCCTCGCTGCCCAAGCTAATTTTCAACTTTCAGCGCTGTCTCACAGTTGCGCAGTCATGCAGCACTGTACCCATATATGACATGTTTATCATCTTTTTCACACAAATTTCACTTTTTTGGGGGGGTATTTAATCACCACTGGGTTTTTCATTTTTTTTTTTCTGTGATAAAATTTTGCAAAAAAGTAATTATTTTTCTTCACTGATGTGCACTAATCACCAGGACACTGATGATCAGTGAAGATGTCTCCTTTTACACTAGCCTGTTTACCGGTCAATCCTTGCGCTGTGACAGCACAAGGAAAGGAATGCCAATAATCGGCAAGTGTGTTTACATCATGATATGCTGCGATTGGACACAGCTGATCACGTGGTAAAGAGCTGCAAGTGGTTAATTTACTTATATTTTTCACTGCAAGATTTACATTTTTTTTTTTGTTTTGGCCCAATTTAATGTGTGATTCATTGTTCTTATCATGCTCTGTGTGCACTGCATCTTCTGAAGTCTGTTCCCATGTGCATAATCTGTCAGGAGCTATTTGATTTATTGACAGACAGCAGGCAAAGTGCTGAATGGTTCCTTCAATAGATACTGTAGTAAGTGGTGACCCTTTATTGCTGAGAAGGTAGTTTGCTTTGAGAGAGCAGAATAGAGTACTTTTGTTAAGGGGGGAAAAAAAGCTTTGAGTATACTACTTGGCTTTTAGATGTTCATATAAAATACACCACACTTCATATGTAACTGACTTGGAATAGAATTCTATAGCTGTATGAAAAAATGCATTTCAGAATATTTCAGCTGTTAGGTTGATCTTTCCATTGTCTTTACAAGACCTTGGTGTGTTGTTGGCGAAGGTAAATTGTAATAATTACCATTATACATGTTAAAAAAAAAAAAAAGTGAACATCCCAGTTTTGGAAAAATGAACTGGGAAAGGCTGTATTTTTCATATAAATAGCAGATTTACTCACTGATATTGTAATAAATTCAGCTTATTTTTAATGTCTATGGTTACACAACATTTAAATGCAAATGCACACAGGTAGTTGGCCGGCCTCATATGTAAAGAAGTTTGAATTGTTCTTGTATTTCTATTGTAGTGTTTAGTGACTTTAGACTACAATAAATGTTCTTTTAGCTATATTTCCACTTATAAAGTAAATTTGTGTGTAGTTATGTTTTTAATTGTTAAGAGTGTGTCTTTTGTATGCTGCATGTAAAAATGCTGTGATATCATTTCTAGTAAAGTGGATCTTATAGGGAAGAAGAGTTGGCTTACCTGGCTCTTTAGTGCTCTACATAACCTTATGAGATCATATGCCTCTACCATTGGTTCTTCTAATGGTTCCTCCTAATATTCCTATGAGTCCACTAGGATAGTGGACACTAATAGTTGTGGGGGGGTGGGGGGAACTTGTCACTGGAGACTGAAGGCAGCCTCAAAGTCTGAAATGTAGATGGCATTCATATTTGCAGGGGAAGATACTAGGTTTTCTTTGCTATTCCTAATTTGGTTAATCTGCACAGGGTGTATTTCCTTTTAGGACCCATTCACACCAGGTGTGGTAGGACTATGTTGGATGGCTATTCCAGAGCTGTCCTACTGCAAGACAAGGCAGGTGCCTTGTTTCCTATCTTGCCAGTTCACGCCACAGTGTTGAAGTGGTGTACACTGGAAAAAGTACAACATGCAGTACTTTTTTTTTTTTTTTTTCATAAATTTTTTGGCACGATGCAAAGCAATCGACTGCTTTGCACCATGCTGCGGCCAGTAGAGCTTAATAAAATGTGACTGATATTTCATTAGCGTTTATTTAAAAAAATAAAATAAAAAATCTGTGTTTGGTTGTACTCTGGTAAAACTTTTTTTTTTTTTTTTTGTATATTCTGCGAACAGCCATTCATGTCTATGGCCAGCTATATGCAGCACCTAGACTTTCAGGGCTGGGGAATAATGCTGGAATTTGTTGCACAGGTTCAGTTGCCCATGTGCAAGAGGCCTAAGAATAATGATCCTGGGGACCACACCTTCAATATCTAGACAAGAGCAGCTCACGCATTTGTTGCCCCAAGTTCCTTTTTTGACTGTCATTTATTGCCTACACTTTGGTGTATACATTTTTATTTGTGATGCATCTCTAGTTTGATAAAACACATGAAATCACCAGGACTGATTTTCAGTATGTCCAATGCAAGAACGTATGATGTGATTTTGTATTTAATTTTCATTTCCGATAATGCTAGTTATTGTCATTTGTGAAGTGAGATTGCTAGATATGAAGTGCAAACATACCTAAATAGAGACTGAATAGAAATGTGATAAACATAAAGACCTCTTTTAATGGTAATTATAACTGTAAGGAAGTGGCTGCAAATTACATTATGTCTTCCATACAAATGATGAGTGTGTCAGCCTGTTTACCTGAGATATAGTTGCTGTTTGTATTAGAACACAGGTGCGGCGGCAGTATTTTTGCCCATGTATCATTGCTGATTTTCTTTTTTCTTTTTTTTTTTCTGAATTTTCAGCATGGTTACTGTACGTTTTTTACTGACGCGTCTTTTTGGCTCTGTTGTTGCCTTGTCTTTTTGTGGTCCAATAAACATTTAGTTATTTTTTCTATTACTTTTTTTTTTTTTAGTTTACAGGAACATTATTAATGTTTTCGTAATACAATATAAAACAAAAATTGTCAATAATACAGAAAATGCAGGCCTAGCGGCCAAAATAGTGATACAGTTACAGGAAACTTAAGTAAATGCAGTAGTAGTCGTACAGTTATATATATATATATATATATATATATATATTTATTTATTTTTTATTAAACATTAAAGCAGTATTGAATTGTGTGTTTTTTTTTTTTATCTTCTTCTTGATAAGCCTGGTATGATACTAAAATACAGTCATTCTGATGTCATTGAAAATTGTTTGCAAATTGCTTTTGACCTTTAAGCAAACCCATGCAATGAGTTTGCTTTAATGCCTCCCTCCTCAGCAGCACATACTCTCCTTTACGTCTTTTTCTCCATTTATCTACCTATGTAAGCATGGAGTGACTCCAGTTGAAGCTTATACATACAGGGCTGAAGGTGGTTTCTTTACCCCCTTGTGACAGTGCTGTGCCAATCACCAAGCACTAGAGTTGTCACCATAAAGAGTGTCATGTGCTTCTTGTACTCAGAAGTACCAAGTAATTTATATACTTCTGATCCCTGAGCAGTACAGAAAAGGGAGCAAATTATTTTTATGTTAATAGATTCTGGGGTTACTAGGCAATTTTGAAAATATAAGCTGTTCCCTCTGTCTTTCTATTCCCTGTTCTTTTAATAGTTGCCATCACTGGCTCAGGCCAGGGCGGTTAAAGGTTTGTTTGCATGCAATTTCATAACTGCAGACACTTGATAGAAGCTTTGCTTGGAATTTAAGTGAGCAGGCTGCATATTTCTCTCATTAAAGTTTGCTATGTGGAGATAACAACCCCCCTTAAGGGCCGTACACACGGGCTGCATCAGCCAGTTTAATAGAAACTGGCTAACATTCAGCCTGTGTGTACGGTAGCTGATCCAACAGAAGCCAGCCGAAGGGGCATGACCATTTGTTCTGGTGGGGGGATTTGTCCCCCTGTCAGAACACAATAGCTCATCGGGGGAAAATTTAACATTGGATAGTTAGTACAGTGGCTCCTCCCAAGCTCTTCAGTATTTTTAGTTTTTCTTTTTCATTTAGCACGCTTCTAGTGTTGTTCTAATGTAAACATCCCTTGTAATAAGGATAACAGGTTCTCTTTATTAAGAGATCTGAAGACCTAAAATCTCTCCTTTAGTTTTAAAAGCTAAAAAGTTTTTGATCTTTTATTTAATTAAACATTTTAGTTTTTCTTTTAAATTCCACCCTGGACCAAAAGTGACGACATGATGTTGCTCTGGTCCTCCAAGGCCATAAAGGTAGTCAATCGGATCGTTTCTCGGGCACGCCGGTAAAAATGTTAAACCCGAGAAACGCAGATGAGCACACTTTCATAAGCCAGCCACTGGTTGAAAAAAATATACCTGGGTTATGGCTTTTGGCCTTAGCCATAACCCCAATTAAACCACTTCAAAGCCACAGAGTGTATATATACGTATAGCAGTCTTGAAGTTGTTAAACAAAGAAGAAAAAAAAGTTTTAAATTGTCAGGCATTGGTTTGTAAATCACTTTGCTACGCTTTGTATCAGAAACGTAGTTTAAGCATTTTGCTAAACCGGACAAACCACTAAAAACTATTATCTTGTCAAACTGGAAAAAGCACATTTCTCCCCAGAAAATTATCTCACTTCTGTAAGTTATTGACTATTTTATATAGGTGCACACCTGAAATACAGAAATGACTAGAGCCTAACTTGGTAATATGATCTTTGGATAACACAACCGGTATAATATTAAAAAGCAGTGCGCTAACTTTGTACAACTAACTTCAGGTGTTGCTTTCTCTGAAAACTGATGTTGTTTTTGGCCTGATTCTCACTTGCGCAGGTTGCAGTTTGCATATTGCAGGCGCATGTTACGTTTTTCAATGCATGCTTTTCATCCATTGAAGTCTATGGAAGCAAAAACCAGAAAAACGCTCCTGGCCCTTTCCATGAAATGCACAGATTTGAACTACATCCATATTAAACCATGTTATATGGACTGTAGTGTGGTAATGCAAAACTGAAAACGCCCTAAAAAATGCATAGGTGTGAACCAGGCCTTAATCCTGTCACTATGGGGTCTAGTTTATATATGTTTTCACACAGCTTTCTCTAAGTATTACCACATTTTTTAAAAATGGAATCCAATTAAAAAAAAATGTGAGTCTTTGGCGAAAACTGAGAAGTGTAAAAACCTCTATAAATGACCCCCTTTAAAGAATTGTAAATTACCTGTAGGTGCATGATATAGGTTAACTGTTTTTGCCACTAATGTTTAGTGTTGCACAATATATTAAAATCTGGTTCCTAATGAATACTGAACTGCAGTGTAATATTTTTGCATTTGGATTATTTTCAGGGCTGGCTAGTATGTGAAGAGCAGACCTGCCAGAACCGGACACGTCGCGTTCCCTTAAACTTTTCTCGCAGTGGGCCAATATGCCAGGCCTGTATGAAAGCAACATTAAGATCAGAAGTAAGTCTCAAATGTGATGTTTTGCTTTGTCCCCTGACTGGTCAAGTTGTTGGTATTTATGCATGGGGCTCTGTAAATTAGAGCTCTGTGCTTTGTTGTACAGCTCAAAAGCAGACTTCCCTTTGGTACTTTGAACAGAAGATGAATACTGGTCCACAATGTTGTCTTGTACAACGCAGGTATTTTAAAGCAGTCCTTAACCTAATACAATTTTTTTTTTTTTTTTTTTTTTTACCCAAAATAAATAGAAAAAAAATGTAAAAAAAAAATCAGTGTGGAGCAGTTTTACAAATTGAAAGTTGTTTTGTTACACCGGGAATGTGTAATGCAGTGAATATAAAAGTACAGGTTATTCAGTAAATAAACTAAACTAGCTTTTTAAAATTGTATTGTTTTTTTTACAAATGAAATACAAGGGACTGTATGTGTATATGGACATTTCAATTATAAATGAGAGCCCCCCCTTTCCCTCATAATATAAAAGTTTCCTGCCAATATGCATTTTCAGTTATTACCAATGCTGATCCAGAAGAATATATTGCTCTTGCAAGGGCTTGGTCAATGCTCTGCTGATTTTCAGGTGTCATTTTATGTATAAATGAAGGTATTTTTGGGAGGTTTTGAAACCTTCCTTGAAGATGCTGCTGGTAAAGAAATACTTTGTGAAGGTTCAGAAGCTGCAGAAAGTGTTTCTGGAATGAGAGGAAAAGCTACTCGCACTTTCATTGTGGTCCTCATCATTTCATTCCATTTTTTATGTCTTTTGGGCACCTCTGGCATGCTTTTTCATCTTTATAGCATTTAGAAAATATTTCTTCTCACAATATTTGCTAATTTTAATTTTATTAATTTTATTGCTCTCAGGAGAAATTGCTCTAAGCATGATGTGGAGAACACTAATAGGAATCCTGTATAGGTTATAAAGATAAACTCATTTGTCAGTCAAATTGACCCTCTTACATGTCAATTATGGCCCGATGAAACAAACTATCATCTACTTTATCCCAACAATCATCCAACTGTAGGAGATACAACATCAAGCCCACACAACAAGCAAACTAAACTGGAGCCTTTTCCCTGTTACAGGAAATCGTGTATATATATATATATATATATATATATATATATATATATATATATATATATATAAATCTATGTTGCATATACGAGTCAGTGAATAAGTATTCATAAAATTATATGTGTAGTTTGCACCAGGCCACTAATGGTTGTGTAAAGCAATGTCATCAAATTAAAGATGCTAGAAAATGTGCTCCATGTACAAATAAGCTTCTGCACTTCCTCCTGCTCACACCATTGACAAGAAGAAAGCCTTTAACAGAAGTGGTATGCAGAACCTAGCACTTCCTCTTGTAGTGATGTAAGGGCAGGCGGGAGGAACTGCAGAGCTCTGCAAGGAACCAGACATTGTAAGGACATGACAATAAAAGAACCCACTGAGAGCAGTGAAATGGAGTTGGGTGGTGTGGGTAACCAGAGAGTTAAGTAATCACTTGCTTTTTTTTTTTTTTTTTTTTTAACATGGAGCTCTGTTATTGACAGCTTTAACTCGGGAACAGTCATTTAAGAGGAAAGTAGTTGACATCGTTATTGGCAACTAAATCTTATTTCTTTAGGGACATTTATAATGTATATTTGCTTTTCTAAGGGAAAAATTTACAGAACACCTATCACTCCCATTAAACTGCGCATGCCTTTTATTATTTTTTCTCTAAATGCAAATTTGATACATGCACTTGATTTTTCATTGCCGCTAATTTACACAGTAATTTTTGGCACAAAGTACTTTAATACAAATAATATGGTCTCTCTTACAGCAGGAGTTAATCCCTGTCCAGCTCTAGTTTTTCAATAATGTTGAATCTCTAGGAAATTCCTTGGTAAACAAGGGTCTATGTCATCTGTTGAAATGTAGCCGAGCTCATACGAGGCGAGGCTTTCTATTCGGGTCCTTGAGTCTGTATTATATGGTGTTATGATTTCTTTGTGATGGCGTCTGTCTGAGTGTTAGAGGCCTTAGCTTTGCTTGGCCTCAACTAAGCTTATTATGCTTTTCAAAAAAACATTTCCAAAGCTGGTTGTAAGCCCAGTGGCTTACCACTTGTGAATGATTACAGATTTTCCTTGTTTTTGGTACCCCTCTGACCTTACACTCCCACCACTTTTATTTCACATTGCGAAAACCATCCACTGCACATCCAAGTTTCATTGAGCAGCCTAAACCCTACACATTTTGGTGTTAAGTAAAAGGAGGGAAATCTGCTTAACTCCTTCCCCAACAGAGCTCTCCTAATGAGAAATTAAGAGACTTCTGTAATTAAATGACATAGCTGCTGTCTGTATACACTTATGTTTTTTATTTTTGTGATGAAAAATAAAATGAATGGAATAATAATCCACAAGCTATGCAGATCTTCTATGTGTTGCATACCACACGGTATAATGCTTTTAGATTCATGGGAAACGCACAACTTAAGGTCAAACTTCATAAAAAATTAAGAATTTTTGTTGTCCTTTAACATCCAGTCAGAATACACTTGTTAGCAATTACACATGTATTTCCATTTTCTTGGAACAGACATTTATTGTCCTCTAGCTTTAACGCATGAGGCCCACTGGGTCTCTCGCTGTTGACATTTAATTGGTGGATTAGAATTGATTTCCAGGGAATCTTGTAAGCGGTTTTCGTATTTGCAATAAATAAAAATATGTAGTATCCTTGCCAATATTTTCTGCTCTTTCTTACGACACCAGTATAAAATGTGTGTAAAATAATTATTACAGGCAGTAGAAACAGTCAAATGAATACAATGAGGCTTAATGAAGAGAGAAAATGATTGGTGGGGATAAAGAAGCACAGTTCGTCTACAGGGTGAGGCCACTGGCTGGTTGAAATTCAGCCATTTCAGCAGGAACCTGCCTTCGATCAGTCTGTGGGCAGGCTGGTTGTACTAAAGTCAATTCCTTTGATCGATTTCAGTACAACCAAGCCTGTCTGTTGCTTTTTTTTTTTTCCTTGTGGTTGCTGTCGGCAGCTGTAGCTGCTGGCAGTGATCATTGTATTGTGGCAGCAGGGAGACCTCTCCATGTCAGAACACAATAGCACAGCTGGAAGGTATCCCTCATCAACACTGACCATTATGATCTGGGGCCCAGACCATGGTTTCCTGCTTGAGTCAGAACACTCCTTGGAGTGTTCTTTAACTGTTTCAGGCATGGCTCTCCTATGTCTGAGTTTATTGGGAAAGTTTGTCATGTTAGCTGGTTCAGAATGCAGAGGCCACTGGCAGGGTCTCCTGCCCTCTGTGTATCTATTGCTGCGACTGCCCCTGCACAAGCGGGTGAGGATGTACTATATCCCTATTGGATGACTTATATGAGGAAACTGCTGACTTACCCTCTAAATGTAGAAATACCATTTCAGTCCATATTGACATGGTCAGCAGATGTATGGATCAGGAGCCACCTGCAGCAGCTGTCTCTAGGGTACACAGCCTGCTAACTTTACCAGTGAAATCACCTTGTGCAACATATTTTGAATAGTGCTTGGCCTAATCCAAACAAAGTGTTCACTCCTCCTGAACTCTTTGCCCAGCAATTTCCTATTAAAGAAGGTTAATCCCTGTAGTGGATCCAGCCATTTACCATCTTAACGAGAATCTGACTGTTCTTGTAATGGACATCCCGGTGTTTAAAGGCTAGAAGCCCTTTCCAAGGCCTTATTTCCACTTGCATGCCCTGCTCTTCAACCTGCCTTGTCCACCTGAAACTTCTTGGACGACCAAGGATATTGGTCCAAGCATATTTCTAGTGATACTACTTCTAGCCTACATTCCAACAACTGGAGCTCAAGCCTGTGGCCTTATGGGCTGGTGGATAATATGCTCCTACTTTACAGAATGAGTCTCCTGTTGGAGCACATGCGGCGGACCCTTTGACTCAAATATTGGTCTGTGGAGTATTAGTGAAATAAATACTTATTGTGTATGCCCTTCAATGGGGAACTCCTCTTTTAGTGTATCCCTAGACAAATTTATCAAGGACATCCCAGAAGGAAAGGGCACTTCTTTGCCCTAGCAAAAGAAAGCCAAGCCTCAATCTGGGAATGCTCTACTTTGGAGCTAAGAAAAGTTTCATTTTTCTCAGGTCTCCAAGGCCAAGTCTGGGACTCAATTCCACCCCTAGTTCTGAACTCACAAACTAAAAAACAAGTCCTCCTTGCAATGAGGGGATGTATGGCCACCAAGTCCCAGGATGCTTGTGTCCAGAATATCTCCTCCTTGTTTGATTTTGTCAGACCTACCAACATTCCCGCAAAGACTAGCAGACTTCCACACTGCTCTATCAAAGCAATGAGTCATAAACATTGTTCCAGAAAAGGAAAGATTCCATATTTTATTTTCAGATTTGTTTACCTTTCTGAGAGAAAAAGGGGTCATTCACCCCATCTACAGTACTGTGCGAAAGTTTTAGGCAGGTGTGAAGAAATGCTGTAAAGTATGAATGCTTTTAAAAAAATTATTATTTTTTTATTATTTTTATCAATGTACAAAATTCAAGGTGAGCTAACAGAAGAAAAATCAAATACATTTTTGGCATGACTACCCTTTGGCTTCTAACCAGCATCAATTGTTACACTCAAACTTTGTGCATTTGCACAAAGTCTGTGATTTTGTAGGTCTAGAGTCAGGTGTATGATTAACCAGTTATACCTAGCAGATGCTAATCGTCAATTTCCTATGTAGGTTGAAACTAGACGCGATTAATCGTTAAAACATCTTGATTCAACCCCTCCTCACGATTCCTATGCAGAATTTACATAATTCATTCATGTAAGTGCAGAGATGTTCTCTATTCACTCAGAGCTGTCAAAAAAAAATAAGGCGGCAAATGTTTATTAACCCCTTCCCGCCGAGCGTACGCAGATCTGCGTACTCGGCTTCCAGGGGGTATACCGGGATGATGCCCGCACCTGCAGGCATCATCCCGGTACCATTTTTTCCAGCGGGCGATTGGCTATCCAGCCATAACAACCGATGCGGCTAAAAGCCGCTCGGCTGTTATGCCGGAGGAGGGGACGTCCCCCTCCCGCCGCTGTTACCGGTGCTCCTGCTCGCTCCAGACAAGACTTTCCCCATTGCACTCCATTTCTTTTGCTGAAGGAGGACTTGATATATCGATATTTCTCTTATATTCACCGACCGACACAGCTCCTCTTAGCCATTGGGTTGTATACCTCACCTCTAGGGAAATAGACAAAATTGTAATACAACACTCAGAACTTTCAGTTACGCCCATGGGGGCAGTCCCTTAGGTATCAACCCTCCTGCCTACTAGCAGACCTCCGTTTTATTTTGCCTAGTGAAGGAGAAAGACCTAGGAACCCTGCGGGCCCATAGGTCCGTGTTTTTTATGCAGAAGCTTTGCTTTTTGCGCAAGATGAGTGATCCTGTGATCTTCTGTCAACATCCGGCTGGGTGACAGGCTGGTTCACTTATTTATCCTTGTAGTCTCCCCAGTCCGGCCATCGAGCGTGTGCAGGTCGCAGCTACGGCTCGGCAGGCCACGACATACCTCAGCTCCAGAGGTGGTCAGGTGAGCTTTTATGCTCCGGGGCGTACATATGACTGGGCTACTGATGTCTGCGTCGCAGTATGCCGAGGCCAGTAGCCTTCTCTGTACTGATCATGAGTAGGTCTACAGTGGAATGTCTCCCAGCTCTTCAGGACTGGTAAGTACAGCTCTCCCTGTTCTGACGGGGCTGAGCAGCTGGGCATTCCCTGGGAGGTCGATTCGGGGGTCTCTCACCTCCCTCTCTTCTCTCCCCTGTCCCTATCTTCCCTCCCACCCCCCTTCGGGGGGGACGCTGCATGTGGCTGCTGTGAGGTGTGTGCGCCTATATAGGGGCTCTCTGTGGGCTCTCACTTGACATGGGGGAGCTGGCTGAATGGCGGTGGTCCTGGGGCCTGTATGGTATGCCCCTGAAAGGTGCCTGTAAGGGTCTGCTGTGAATAGTGCAGCGCAGTCACTTTGCAGGGGGTTCTATATTCCTACCTCATGGCGATGTTTGGCAGCCATTTTAGGTGTGGGAAGAGCTGGCTGACTGGGCTTAAGCGGCCATTTTCTATGTGATTCCTATTCAAGGCACTGGCGGCCATTTTCTGGAAGCCTGAACATGTTTGCAGTGTTCCCGGGCATCAGCATGGCTCATGTGCTCTTGTGTTTCCTGTCTGTGTACTGGGCACCGAGCAGCCATTTTATTGAAGCCTGAGCATTTTTTCTGATCGTTTTAGCGATCATTCCTCAGTTCTTCCTCTGCACCTGGGCGCACTCAGGGACTACAGGCCCCACTTGTGGACAGCACAGAACTCCCCAGGGTGATGAGTCCGGCGGGAATGAGCCCCTCAGGCAGCGGGGAGGGTGGGACTGTCACTGTCCTAAGTCCCCTTTGGGTGGCAGGCAGGAAAGGGTCAGCATGGCTTCAGAAACGCGTGTTTCTTCCCCCAAAATCCAGGCAATGGCAACCAGGTCACCTGTAGAATGCGCAGTGCCCATGGACACCCTGATGGCGGTCCTCAACTCGTTCATTGCTAGATGGAGGCGGTGCGTGGGAAGATGGGTGGAATAAGGTGGCCCCTGTTCTCCCCATCGTCTGGGGAGAGCTCTGGCACAGACTCTGCCCCTGCTGAGGCTGGCGACCCCTTTTTCTGTCTTGTCAGATAACGCTGACCAGGACTGTTCGGACAGTAAGGATTCCCTGTCCGGGCACAAATAAAGTACTTGTTGGAGCACTTATCACAGCTGTGTGTGATACCCTGAAGATTCAAGAGCCAGCAGGTCCCCCTGCTGATATACCGGTCCCTTTTTGGGTCCCGCAAGCCAGCACGTTCACCTATGGTGTTCCCGTATCTGACTTATTTGCATCTGCACTTGTGTCGCAGACACTGACTGAGTGGGCAATACTTTTGCATCGCCAATTGGGAGAGCGTCAGCCCTTTCCTGTCTGCGTGAAACTGGCAGAACAACTAGTGCAAGGCCTTAAGTACGTTGGTGCCGCGTCCCTGGATACCCTCCCTCTGTATCTAGGGCTTCAGTGTCGGCTGTGGTGCTGAGGCGCCTGATTTGGCTGAAATGCTGGTCTGTTGACCAGGCATCTAAAAAAAGGCCCTGACGGATCTTCCCTTCCTTTGCGACCGGCTCTTTGGAGCCTCTTTGGATGGCATTAGTAAAAATGACACCGGTGGTAACAGTGTATTGCTCCCACAGGCCAGGAAGGCTAAGGAGCCATGCCGTTGGCAAGGGCCCTCTTTTTCCGTTCACGAACAGCTTTTCCGTCCGCCTGGAGCTTCAGTAGAATGTCACCAGCCTGACAGGACGGCCACGGACGGACAAAAACATCCCTGGAACCCATAAGCCTGCGAGTATAAGTGCTACCTTAAGAAGGTTTGTCCCCACCCATGTCTCAGGTAGGGGGTCACCTTCGGGAGTTTGCAGCCTGGTGGTCCCCTCGGTTTTCAACTAATGGACCTGCAATCTGATTTCCTTAGGCTACAAGATAGTTGCTCTCTTGGTCGCCAAACAGATTCTTCCCTTCCAGCATACCCGTATCCCCGGCTCGCCGGGAGGCCATCTTGGGGGCAGTAAGGGATCTGCTGAGTCGCAGGGTGGTTGTACCCGTTCCGGAATCAGAATGTTTCCAAGGATTCTACTCAAATATGTTTGTAGTTTCCAAGAAGGAAGGGGTACGTCCAATCTTTGACTCAAAAGCCCTCTATCACTTTAAGGTGCAGAGTAGTACATACCCATATGCCTGTGGCAGCAGAAGTTTCTGCGATTTGCAGTTGGGGAAGCCCACTACCAGTTTGTGGCTCTCCTTTTTTCTCAGTTTTTCTGACGTCCGCCCCCGAGTCTTTACCAAGGTTTTGACTCCAGTTTTGACGTTGCTACAGAAACGTGGGATCGCAATCATGGAATATCTAGACTTTCTCCTCCTGAGAGCATCCTCCGCCTCAGAGTTGGAGGAGGATGTAGTGATCACCATGCAGACTCTGCGAGAATTTGGGTGGCTGTTGTACCTGATTGTACTGACTTAGCATTTGGAGTACCTAGGCTTTCTGCTAGACTCCATGGAAGCACGAGTTTTTCTCCCTTCAGACAAGCTGCAGACTCTCAGATCTGCGGTAAGACTGCTGATGAACCGCAGGTGGTCGCCGCTTCGCGTTTGCATGCGAGTCCTGGGGCTCATGGTGGCCTCCTTTTGAGGCTGTACCGTTTGTCCAGTTCTACACCAGAGTCCTGGAGAAGGAGATCTTATCAATATGGGACAAATCTCAGTTGTCCCTGGATAGATTCAGGTGAGCCAATCGGTCAGAGAATCGCTGATCTGGTGGCTGAGGTCCCCGGTGATTCAGGCCCAGAAAGTCGTTCCTACCTCTAAAGTGGACAGTGATCACAACAGACACCAGCCTTTTCGGCTGGGGTGGAGTAATGGGGGCTCAGTCGGCTCAGGGCCTCTGGTCGACGAAAGAATCCAAGTTGCCGATCAATCTGCTCCAACTGAGAGCGATCAGGCTGTGCCTCTCCACATGGTCAATGAGACTGCAAGGACGTCCGATCAGGATCCAGTCGGACAATACCACTGCAGTGGCATACGTCAATCGCCAAGGGGGGGGACAAGAAGCCCAGCCACGGCACGGGAGGTTGCTCACATACTTTGGTGGGCAGAGTGGCATGTACCGGCCCTGACGGCCGTTTACATCCCAAGAGTGGAGAACTAGCAGGCGGACTATCTGAGTCGCCAGATGCTGGACCCAGGAGAATGGTCGTTGCATCCGGAGGTATTCAGGTTACAGTGCCTGAGGTGGGGCACACCAGACGTGGATCTTCTGGCCTCCCGTCTCAATCAGAGGATGCCAAGATTCGTGTCCAGGACAAGAGATCCATGGGCGGACGCGTCAGACACGCTGGTGGCTCCGTGGGATCAGTACCAGCTGATCTATGCCTTTCTTCCGCTGAAGCCGTTACCACATCTGATTCGCAGAGTGGAAGCCGAGGGGATGCCAGTAATACTGGTGGCCCCAGATTGGCCTTAGCGTCCCTGGTACACAGGCCTGGTGCGTCTGGTGGCAGACGCTCCCTGGCGACTGCCATTACAAGAGGACCTTCTGTCTCCATCCTGCGTTACCATCGCGGGCTTTAATGGCATGACTTGAGAGCCAGGTGTTGAGGAACCGGGGTTTGTCAGACTCGGTGATCCCAACTATGTTGAGAGCACGGAAATCATCTTCTCGGAAGATATATATATAGCATATCATATACCTGGACGGCCTACATCTCCATATGTGAGGAGAAAGGCATGCGTGTTCTTTTTCCATATCCAGGATCCTACTGTTTCTTCAGCAAGGAGTAGACCAGAGATTGGCGTTAAGCACAATTAAAGGGCAAGTTTTAGCTTTTTTTCTGTCTTTTTTCAGTGACCCCTGGCGTCTCACTCATTAGTGAGTACCTTTGTTCAGGGGGTCCGTCATGTAGTCCCTCTGGTGCGTCTACCGTTACCCCCGTGGGATTTGAACCTGGTGTTATCGGTGCTTCAAAAACCACCGCTTAAAAATATCAGGGTGTTTCCCCTGTTGACTCTTTCTCAGAAAGTGTTTTTTCTAGTGGCCATCACATCGGCCAGGAGGGTCTCGAATCTGGCGGCCTTGTCTTGCAAGTCGCCTTATCTGGTTATCCATAGGATAAGGTAATCTTCTACCAAAGGTGGTCGGCTTTTCACATTAACGAGGACATTGTGTTACCATCTCTCTGTCCTAGGCCGAAACACCCTAAAGCCGCGTACACACGTAGCCGTCTGTCCGACGTACTTAGTCTGGCGGACGTCCGCCAGACTGTCCGTCGAAATCTCCAAACGGGCTACTTGCCCACACACGGCACTTTTTCAGCGGACTAATACGGCGTACTAAGTCCGCCGTACTAACTCCGCCGTACTTTAGAAATGAGCGGACTTTTCCCGCCCGGAGAAAAGTCCGCTCATTTCGAGCGGGTCTCCAGGTAGGCGGGGCCCGCGAAGGAGACGTCGCTGGCCCCGCCGCCTGGTATGGACTTAAAGGGGAACCCCCAACGCCGAAAAAAATCGGCGTGGGGGTCCCCCCCCCAAGTCCACAACAGACCCTTGTCCGAGCACTCTACCCGGCCGGCCAGGAAAGGGGGGCAAGCGAGCGCCCCCCCCCCCCCCCTCCTGAGCCGTACCAGGCCGCGTGCCCTCAACGTGGGGGGGTGCCTTGGGGAAGGGGGCCGCGCGGCCCCCCCACCCCAAAGCACCTTGTCCCCATGTTGATGAGGACAAGGGCCTCTTCCCGACAACCCTGGCCGTTGGTTGTCGGGGTCTGCGGGCGGGGGGCTTATCGGAATCTGGGAGCCCCCTTATAGCTCTTTTACAGGCGGTGGCCCGGTCTTCTGTCGCCGCCGCCTTCCGTTCTTCTTCTTCTCCTCCTTGAGATGTTGACTCGACGCGCTGCGCGGCCACTTATGTAGGGACAAGGGGCGGTGTCACATGGGTTGGTGTCACATGGTGACCCCGCCCCCTTATGATGTCACAGTCCCCATGTGACCAACCCATGTGACATAAAGCCATGTGACACCGCCCCTTGTCCCTATATAAGTGGCCGCGCAGCGCGTCCCTGGCATTGTGGCCGGAGAGAGCGTTGAGTCAACATCTCCAGGAGAAGAACAGAAGGCGGCGGCGACAGAAGACCGGGCCACCGCCTGTAAAAGAGCTATAAGAAGGCGCGGTGGCCCGGCAGAAGAACCGAAGAGGGGGACAAGACCCCCGAAGTCGGAAGAAGAGGCCGGCGGCGAGGAAGAAAGCCGGACTCCTCCGCTAGCAAAAGAGCTACAAGAAGATAGCGGAGGAGTCCGGCGAGAAGACCCCCGAAGACTGAAGACTTCCGGAGCTGTGCAATAAATTATTTTATCTCGTGTGTTGTGTTTTTTTTGTACTTTTATTTTACAGGTGAATGGGTAGGGGTACATTGTACCCCATACTCATTCACATAGGGTGGGGGGCCGGTATCCGGGGGCCCCCTTATTAAAGAGAGCTCCCGGATTCCGATAAGCCCCTCGCCCGCAGACCCCGACAACCAACGGCCAGGGTTGTCGGGAAGAGGCCCTTGTCCTCATCAACATGGGGACAAGGTGCTTTGGGGTGGAGGGGCCGCACGGCCCCCCCTTCCCCAAGGCACCCCCCCATGTTGAGGGCACGCGGCCTGGTACGGCTCAGGAGGGGGGCGCTCGCTCGCCCCCCCCTTTCCTGGCAGGCCGGGTAGCGTGCTCGGACAAGGGTCTGTTGTGGACTTTGGGGGACCCCCACGCCGATTTTTTTTTCCGGCGTTGGGGTTCCCCTTTAAGTCCATACCAGGTGGCGGGGCCAGCGATGTCTCCTTCGCGGGCCCCGCCTACCTGGAGACCCGCTCGAAATGAGCGGACTTTTCTCCGGGCGGGAAAAGTCCGCTCATTTCTAAAGTACGGCGGACTGGCATACGCACGGCCGGATTGTCCGCCGAAATGCGAGTCCGACGGACAGAATTTTGGAAAAACCGAAATTCTAAGTCCGCCGTACTGTCGGGTCAAAAAAGTATGCCGGAGGCTACACACGGGGGGATTGTTTGGCGGACTTGAGTTTGCCGGACTTTTCCTCCGGATTGTTTGATCGTGTGTATGCGGCATAAGAAGGTGGCTCTTCATGCTCTGGACATGGTTTGGGATCTGAAATATTTGTGTATTGTGTATTTGTCTACCACTGCTACCTTTGGGAAGTCAGAGTCACTGTTTGTCTCAGTAGCTGGTCCCAGGAAAGGCATGGCGGTCTCATTAGCCACCATTTCCAGGTGGCTCAGACAGATTGTAGTACAAGCCTACGCCTTAAAGGGGCAGGTGCCCCTCTTTCCGGTTACGGCCCACTCCACAAGGGCAATCGGAACGTCTTGGGCCTTCTGACACCAAGCGTCTGTCGCTCAGGTGTGTAATGCGGCGACCTGGTTGTCCACACATTTACCAAGTTCTGCAAGGTAGACGTCAGTGCATCGGCTTAAGCCTGTTTTTGGCTGCAAAGTTTTGCAGGTGGCTGTATAGTTGCAATTGAATATGCAATATTTAGCTTTTTTCCTGTTTTTTTGATAAAAACACAGTACCGTTAAGTTGCATTACATTCCGCAGATTTTTGTGCGGTTGTGGGTAGTCACTCCTGTTACCCTGGTTTAGTGGTGGATTTCTCCACGCACTGTTTTGTGGGTAAAGTTTCACTAGTTCCCACTTGCCACGGTGGATGACGTTTTTTTTTATGCTGTTCCACCCCCTCGTTTGGCACTGCTTGGGGATGTCCCAATGGCTAAGAGGAGCTGTGTCGGTCGGGGAATATAAGAGAAAATAGGATTTTTTGTACTCACCGTAAAATCCTTTTCTCTGTAATTCACCGACCCCCCCACAGCACCCGCCCCTCCTTTTATCTTTAAGTTTTACTTCTTGTTGACGTACTGAGGTCTGCTAGCAGGCAGGAGGGTTGATACCTAAGGGACCTCCCCCATGGGCGGAACTGAAAGTTCTGAGTGTTGTATTACAACTTTGCCTAGTATTTCTCCTAGAGGTGAGGTATACAACCCAATGGCTAAGAGGAGCTGTGTCGGTTGGTGAATTACAGAGAAAAGTACTTTATATATATATATATATATATATATATATATATAATGTGTGTGTGTATATATATATATATATATATATATATATATATGTGTATGGTGGGTAAGTCCTGTTTTGTATTGCCCACCATTTGTTACTTTTTGAAGTTTTTTTTTTCCTTTTTGCAGATATTTTATTGGTATGTATTGTGACTATGACATATTAATGACCTGGTTTCTCTTCAGATATCCCATTAAACGTTATTAGCTCCTAAAGAAGTAAACGTTTCTTCACAAAAGTTGTAGGCCATCAACTGGCTATTCCTATATGCCTTCATGCTGTTGTACAACTATTCATCATTTTATGATATGTTCTACGCAATTTATATCATTTTAATGATGTATGTGAATACAAATTGGTGTCAGGTCACCTTGAGGCGAGGTGACAGATGCACACCGTAGGGATCAGGAGTGCACCGCAAGGTTGTGGACCCTATGGCTGACTGCTGCAGACGGGAGACAGGTCCCACCGGGGTTAGAGCGTAAGATTCCCTGGGGCACGAGTCTAAGAGCCAGCAGGTGTTCACTAGAGCCTCGAGTGGTGAGGATGGACTTGGCTGCAACTGGCTCCAGGTCGCGACCCCCAGGGTCCCCCAGCTCACACCCACAGTAGGCAACAGGAGGCTAGGGATGGTGAGGGACAAAGCCAAGGTCGGGGCCACAAGCAGACAGGAATAGTCAGGGACACGCCAAAAAATCAGGATCACAGGCAAACGGGGATAGTCATAGACACGCCAAAGTCAGTAACGGAACAACAGAAGAGCAAACAGCAGGTAACAGGAAGCTAAACACACAAAAGAATACACAATGGTTGATCAGCACTGTTGGCTTGCAGTGCACAGGTTAATATAAGGTTCCCTGATAGGGCCTGGGGTGGATCCATGCTTGGAGGAGAGGTTATAAAAATCACCAGGTGGAAGTGGCTGGCCTCTTAGTCTGAACACATAAGGGGAGGTAAGCAAACAGGAAGATCACTGCATAACCATGACAATTGGATTTTATAAGAATGTACTGATTTGTTTGTGTGGTGCAACTCCTCTAAAGCCCCATGGGAAATGTTTGCACTTGAGAGCTCTCATATTTATAGGGATTGATCTGCCCGTTTATCCATGAAACCATGTCCTCTTGTATTGTGCATGAGGTTTAAAACTGGGCTCAGCAAGACTACTACTAAGGTGAGGTTGTGGAAGACACCATGACAAACCTGAGCACAGCAACAAGACACAGGCTACTGCTTCAGCTATGCCTCTCACAGGCAAAGATTTCAATGCAGACTATTGTTTCAAGATGTGCTGTTGCACAGTAGTGTATATCTCAATTTCTTAACCTTCCTTGAGAGTGGAAATTTTGCATGGAATCTTCAGAGGAAGTCATCACTTCTCTCCATCTGTGAGACCTTCTGACCTCTGTAGATATTGAGGATGTCTACATGAATGTCCTCATCTTTGTGTTTTTGCAGTGGTCACACAATATTGCCAGTTTATTGCCCATCCTTTTGGTTTGTCCACTGCAGCTCAGGTCTTCAGCAAGCTGCTAACCCCTGGGATTGCTTTTAATTGTTCACGAGGCATTCCCTATTGATTCTCTTCACCCAAAGGTTTTTTAAGATCTGCTGGCTTCCAGGTTCAATAGCAGACTGAGTAGTAGTTGTACTACTCTATTTTACTTTTTTAGTATAGCATGATCTTAAAAAATGCACACGTGTTTAAGGGGCTGAAAAAGCCGTTTTACCTGATCCTCCCCTCCCTTGGCAGAAGGGGTTTACGGGGGGGTGGGGGGGGGGGCACCCAGACTCCACTGTGCGGGGCTGGTCTGTAGTTTGCTTTGGGCACTGGATCCTTCATTAGGCGTTCACCTTGACTTGTAGTGCAATGTGTAGTTTGCTTCAGAGGTCCAGGGCCATGGTCTACATTTGTTGATTCCCAGACCCTGGAGACCTCTTGGAGTGATGGGCCAAGCCTGATCCTCTAATAGGTTTGATGTTGTGGATGAAGTAATAGTAGAACAACACCATTCTCCCCTATAATACAGGGTTCCCTAGTGTATTTACTCTGGTTCCTGGTCCTCACAGCAGTTAAAACTACTTATCCACATTCTGGAACTGAGAGCCATTTATTTATTTTAATTTTTTTTTTTTTTTTTTTTTTCTACAACACTGAACCCCCATTGTGAAAGGTCATCCAGTCAGGGAACAGTTGGATAATACCACAGCAGTGACCTGCATAAATAGTCTGGGGGGGGGGCAGCAGGAGCCAGGCTGCCTTAATTGAAACAAATCTAGTACTCTCCCCTTTCTCAGATTTATATTCCTGTTCTCTTTGCCGTCTGCATCCTTAAAGTGGACAATTGACAGGCAGACACCCTAAACTCACCAACACCTAGTCCCAAGAGAGTGGTCTCTGCATAGAGATTTTTAAAAACGCTGTCGATGATGGGGAAAACCAGATGTGGCCATAAGTAAAAAGCCTTTCTATAGGGAGTCTCTTCTGTTCCCCACCAGATGCCTTCTGGTAATCCCCTATGGTCTTAACTTGGTAACCTCAGCTTCTTCTGAATCCTCCCTTCTAACTCATTAGGCATAGTTCTTTACCCGCTGATCTCACTCAAAAGGGGACTCTTTGTCACTATTATCTCTGCTCAGAGGGTTTTAGAGCTGGCCTCATTATCATGTTGGGACATTCCTTGCTGTCCGCAAGCATAACGTTGTGACGCTAAAAACAGTCTGAACTGCGGTTTTGACCACCTTATTGGCGTTTATATGTATCTGAAGTTCAGCTTTTGGCTACGTTCGCACTAACATGTGCTCTGGCAAATGGATCCACAGCAGATCATTTATCAGAGTGCTGTTAAGAAGCCACTGTCAGACATTCAAGAGGTGATTCTGCTGCCTCCTGAATGCATACTTGTTGCTAAATGGCAGTTTATAACAGGGCTAATACTCTGCACATATGCAAGTCAAGCATTTGGCTTGTGGTTACAGCACTGCCCCACCGACTTGAAAGGCGAAGTTTTACAGGTGGTTCCACCTATCAACCCAGCATGCCATATTATATTTACCTCAGATGTGACACAAAAAATTGTGGCATGTGAACTGCGTATGATTGTACTTTACAAACTAGGTGGGTTGTCAAAACCGCAGTTCAGGATCTGGAATATACTATATCCCTATTGGATGACATGTATGAGGAAACTGCTGACTTAACTCCTAAATGTAGAAATACCATTTCAGTCCATATTGACATGGTCAGCAGATGTATGGACCAGGAGCCACCTGCATCAGCTGTCTCTAGAGTACCCAGCCTGCTAACTTTACCAGTGAACTCACCTTGTGCAACATATTTTAAATAGTGCTTGGCCTAATTCAAACAAAGTGTTCAATGTCTGACAGTGGCTTCTTAACCGCCTTTTAAAAATTATCTGCTGTGGATCCATTTGCCAGAGAACAGGTTAGTGTGAACCTAGCCAAAAGCTGAACTTCAGGTACATATAAACACCAATAAAACACTATAAGATTTATTTTAAAGTGTCTGTAAACTTCAGACATGAAATATGAAAGCTCATCCTTCTATACTGTGTACTTGATCCCTGCCCCTGGCTACTAGAGCTAAGGAGAAATCCTTTCTTCTGTGTTTTTTCTTCAGACGAAATGGCTGCATATACACAGCTGCAACTTATGTAGGAGGATTTCTCTATTACCTGGTTGATCCGTCCTGTGCCCCTCCTACTTATCCTAAACTGGCTGTTCTAAGCATGGCAGCTGATCCATGTTATCGTGGTCAGTTTATGTCCTCTGTTATCCCACACTTAGATACAAACACACTGTGCAGTGTCACAGGGTGCCTGTATCTTCTGGGGTTAGTGTAATCCATGGGTGCTCAACCTGTGACCCTCCAGTTGTTGAGGAACTACAATTCCCATCATGCCTCTGCCGTTGGGAGTCTTGCTTGTAGCGGTTAACCTTGCATTGCCTCATGGGACTTGTAGTTCTGCAACAGATGGAGGGCCACAGGTTGAACACACATGGTGTAAACTATGCCCTTAAAGTGCCCCAACAGATTGTTTTTAGCATTTACCTCAGATGAAATGGCTTTGGTAATTACTAAAGCAGTGAAACTGATCAAATCACCTATGCAAAATAATGGAGAGCCTGAAAACATGACCCGTTGGGGCGCCTTGATGACTGGAGTTGAGAAACACTGCTCTACACAACAGACTGGGATAGGTTAGGGCTAGAATTGGAAGCTAATTAAGACCCTACTGTAGTATGCTTGTGCTAACAGGACATAGCGTTCAAGACAAAATGAGATGACTCCTACAACCACTTAATGCT
>NW_027507748.1:168142962-168235462 GCF_037356315.1 Lithobates pipiens
TGTGGGTCCGGCGGACTTGAAGGCTGCCGGTCACCCGCGATTGGGGTGGAGAAGGCAGTAGGGGGATCTGCCTGTGTAAACAAGGAGTATCCCCATTCTGACAGGGGAGGAGAGAGAGATCAAGTGTTCCTAATGATCAGGAACAGCGATCTCTACTCCCAGTCCATCCCCCTAACAGAAAGCCCTTTCCTAGGGAACACTTAATACTTTGATTACCACTAGTGCTAACCCTTTCCCTGCCAGTACCATTTATACAGCGATCAGTGCATTTTGTTTTAGCACTGGTCACCTAAAAGTGTCACTTGGTGTTAAAGTTGTCTGCCGCAATGTCGCAGTCCTGCTAAAAATCGCAGATCACCACCATAACTAGTAAAAACAATAAAAATAAAATAAAGTCCCTAAATCTTTCCCCTGTTTTGTAGACGCTTTAACTTTTGCGCAAACCAATCAATATATGCTTATTGCGATTTTTTTTATTATTCTTATTTTTGGTAAGTAAAAAAAAAACAAATGTAGCAGAATACATATTGGCCTAAACTGATGAATGAATGTTTGTTTTTTGTTTTCTTGGCTATATATTATAAAGTAAAAAATCTAGTTTTTTTTTTTTTCGTTTTTTTTTTGTTTATAGCGCAAAAAATTTAAACCGCAGAGGTGATCAAATACCACCAAAATAAAGCTCTATTTGTGGGGGGGGGGGGGGGGGGGAGGGACATGTTGGGTACAGCATTGCACAATTGTCAGCTAAAGTAACAGTGCCGTATCGAAAAAAATGGCCTGGTCAGGAAGTGGATAAATCCTTCCGGGGGCTGAAGTGGTTAATGTTGAGGAATTGTTTATTTAAAATTGTTCTTGTTATCTTAATAACAGGGCAATGGTTTACAGTAACATATAACAACCAGTCATAAATCTACTTTCAAAAGGGTGAATGCTGAAAAAAACTAAAATATACTCGGTTACCATGGTTGCACTTTCATATTATGCAGGTATACCTGTACATATTCTTGGATGAAATGTTTCATTGCAATATACTTAATATAAACTTTTATGACAGCCATACAGAAATTTTGATTTGACAGATTAGAGCTGATTTTCGGGTTTAAACTGACAGTGAACCCTTCCAGGCACCTAATCTTTTTAATAAAAATGGTAGTGACAGATGGCATACCATATATTTTCTGGTGCCTAAACTCAGATGGTTTCTTCACAGTCAATGAGATTAAGACTTTATACCTCCATATATACTTTATACCTCAGGCTTCCAATATGCTCTTCCAATTAGAAACTGAACTCCATTTCTCAAAACTTTTTAAACTAGGTATTTGCCACCAAGTGAATAAGCCCTCAAACTATTGCATGCTTAAAAGTGTAGTTAAAACCACACAAACAACTAAATTAAATACATGTACAGGTGCTCTTACCTGCTAAAGTATTTGTAATACAAATATACAGAATCCGTAAAATCAGAAGACTTTATCCAGAGTGTCGCAATAGCAGCAAAGGCAGCTAGCATTTTCAGAGTGTAAAATTAGAAATAACATCCATGTTTCTGTCGTGACAGATTTTCTTTTAGTAGAGACTAAAGCCTATGGGAACCCTACACTGAGAAGATATGTAGGTTACAATTGCTGAAATCTCCTTTGAAAATGGTTTCTTGGTTCAAATACAAATACAGTGGCTTCAGTGATTTGATAATCAAAAACCCAGAACCAGTATCAACAATGGCATATTTCTCTCATTGCCAGTTTCCTTTAAAGCTGAACTCCAGGTAAAGATCCAAATGTAGAATTAAAACACATTTGTTGATTCTTACCTGTAAAAGGATTTGTCCTTTTTTTCCAAACACTTTCTTAACCATTACCCTCTTTTCCACCACTGGGCATTACAGCCTGGACCATTTTCTTTAGTTTTGGATAGACTTGGAAAGAATAATTTCTTCTGTCAGATTTATGGGCTCCTTAATTGGAATTCGCCTCACTTCCTGCTCTAGTTACAGCAGACATGAAATAAAGGGAACAGCTGTCATAGGTATAGGAAAATACAGTAATCTGATAAAGGTTCTTAACTCTCCCCCGTTTTACTAAAGTATCACATTGCTGTCTTTACTATCTGAAGAGATTTTAAATCACTTCCTGTCTCAACAGGAAGTTTTCCCAAAGAGGACCAAGACCACCAAAAAAACTGATGGGTTCTATTCCACCACTTTGCCCGGCCCCCAAAATAGTGTTGCGTTTTAAGACATGCAGGCAGGTCCAGGTCTCACCCAATCCTGTAACTAAGCAATGAAGGTGTAGCAGCTATAAGATCATCCCTGGTTCTCCCCTCCTGTGCGCATCCTTGTACAAAGCAACAGAGCCCTGATTGACTCAGAATGCTGGCCCTGCTTCTACTAGTTTGACCGCAGGAGGCTGAAATCAAGACATATTTGGGTATATTTTTTGTAGTAAATGCACAATTGGATGTAATGGTGTTTGTAATGCCTGCCTTCAGACTAGCTGTAAGTGTAGGAGACGAGCTGGTTTAAATGCATATTTGCATATGTACACAGTACATACATTATGTGCCCTTTTTAAAGAAAACGTGTAAGCAGGCAAAACCCATTTCTCACCCCACCTTCCAGGACAGTAACACATGAGATGAGTGGGTCCTCCCTACAGGAAACACAATCCGTTCACAGTTGTTTAAAAGGCCCCACCTTATCCCTCCAGTATTAATTGTGTTTCTCCCACAGCAAAATATTTTTTTGCTCTGACCCAAAGACTAAAAAGAGTCGGATTGTACCCCTATGAGCCAGGTGGAGGAATGCCGGTGAGGGCTGCACTTACCTGCTGCCGTAGAGCTGCTCACAGGTCGCCCCCAAAACAGCATTTGTGCAGGCAGTCTGGGCATATTCAAACCCCCACTGTTGCATGCCGCTCAGCAGCTTGGGCCGCCTCCTGTCTTTCCCTAGTGCAGCGGGCGCCATTTTGCTGAAACCCAAATGATGTGAAACACCAAGGGGAAGGCTTGGTGTGCTCCAAACCTCATTCTCGGGTTGAAACTTCCTGTCAGCAGGAAGAGTGTGGAGTGCGACCAAGCAGTGGGCTTAAATCGAGGCAGAGACTCGAGGCATTCCTGTCCCACCAGGGCTCAGCTAGCTGCAAGGAGATAAGTCTGTCTAAGCCCACCTCATGGAGGAGAATGAAAAGACAGCACAACTGTAAGCAAGTGCAAGCTGGGGCTGGGTAAGTACCGTTTACCTACTTTGGGGGGTGACACCAGATTAAGAAGTAATCCCTGGTAACCCCTATGCTCTCACCCCTTGGGAGATGGGGGGCCTGCAGCCATGATACAGGGGACAGGAAGAGTGACTGTTTGTGTCCTCCTGTCTTCATATTGTTTTTTTTTTTTTTTTTTTTTTGTCACACTTCAGAAATACACAACATTGCAAGTTTCTGTGTCTCTTCTGTTTTTTACATTTGGCTGCACATCAGAATATGCAACAGTGAAGACTGCTTGCGTCATTCCTATTTATATTTATTATATAGCCGTAGCTTGTTGCACTTTTGAAATTCATGACTTTGAAGTTAATGTCATGTCATTTCTGTGATGGTATATCACTTCAGAAATACAGAACATTGTTGTGTCTGATATTTATATTTGTGATATTAATCATACACGTATCACTTTTATTTCAGACCTTAGTTTCCCGTGGACACGGAAGGGGCCAGGAATTCTGGCTGCAGAAACTTTAGAGGTCAAAATTCAATCCCTTACATTCAGGCATACTTGAGGTATTCCCTGTGCTTGTAACCCGGTAGGGTTGTTTGACACTGGAAAAAGGTTATAAAAATCACCTTTTTTAGTAAGCACTTCTGTTCATATAAGTATTACCTGAATATGCAGTATCAGAAGTTATCTGACAGTTCTATATGTAGTCTTCTTATCACACTTTAAGCAGAACTAGTCCTAGCAAACCAATATGAGTTTTCTGATCCTGCTATATAGACTTGACCTCCTGTAGTAGGGTTCTGCTTAATGTATCCCTCGTTAATAAAAAAAATAAAAAAAGACACCCAAAGGTGTTGGAGTTGGGTTATGGGTTCATACATCAGATAGGGCATCTGATATTAACGGAATAGGTACAATCAGGTGTTTACCAAGCTCATTTTCACTTTATTTTCATGCATTTGCATGCAGGTGTATAGGGGGCTTGGAATATAGAGCATTTTCCCAGCTGACATGCCAGCATTCAGATATGAAGGAAGTCTTGGTCTTGGTTTTGGTGTGTTTTGGATACATACCCGTCCAGCCTTCTAAACCCAGGGAACAGCCTTCCCTTTTTTTTTTAAGTGGGCTTCCCTTTACCCATAACTAGGAATAAATAATTAAAGGGGACCTCCAAGGTCTGTCTGTCAGGGAGTCCTTTTTTAAATAATTCTCCTCAACAGAGTAGTGTTTAAGCCAAATCCTCTTTGTTGATCAAAGTAGTGTCCCTGTGTCACAAAGCAAGTCTTTGAGTAATTTTTAGTGGTCCTAAGAAGTGTTGGTTATGTTAGGCCACAATTGCTAGATGGTTAAGGTAGTCAAACCATGCTAATCTAATAAACTCAGTTTTTTTCTGATTCCGTTGTTAAAAGCACCTCACATAGAGCCTACAGAGAAGGCAGGGACATCGGTGGAGCAAACCTGCTAATTGGCCTCCTGATCCAGCGAAGACACCTTCATCAGTCATAATAAATTGGGAGGTAAAACGTGCTGCAGAACCTGTCATTTGGCAGAAGACTCTTGTAGCCAGTGGTCTTACCCTAAGGTAGGCCTGTGGATTACTTATCCTCTTGTGTAGCCGTCCTGGAAGGTGAGGTGAGAAAACCGATGGTTACTTGCGGATAACAGTGTTTCTACTAAACCTTCCAGGACAGCAGGCCTACTTCCTGCCCTGTTAAGGGTGGAGGAGAATGTGTACAATAAGTGCCTAAGTGTCTAAACACCCCTTGTGAATCGGTTGGGAGAATTACTTTACAACACCTGAGGGATGAGGGGTAAAGTTGGGCCTTCTAAACAGCTGTGAACTGATTGTGTTTCCTGTAGGGAGGAGCCTCTCATCTCTCATGTGTTACTGTCCTGGAAGGTTTAGTAGAAACACCAGTATCGGTAAGTAACCATAAGTTTTCTTTGAAAGCGTGCAGTCTTTTGTAATAGTTATATGAGGCCCAAATTCTTGCAGGTAGTGTCATTTGCAGGCTTGCAATACAAACTGGGGAAGCGAATTGCCCCAGGTACAGCAGCTGAGGAAAGTATCACATTCCTCCCCCTTTGACATGCAGGACTGAGGTTTGACTGGATGGCTAGGGCTGGTGGAGATCTGTCTGGGATGAGTTTGGGCTGGGTTCGGCCTGTCAAAGCAGTAT
This sequence comes from Lithobates pipiens, assembly GCF_037356315.1. Lineage (NCBI taxonomy): Eukaryota > Metazoa > Chordata > Amphibia > Anura > Ranidae > Lithobates > Lithobates pipiens. The sequence continues at coordinate 168,148,353 of NW_027507748.1, forward strand.
ACATTTTGGTTTGTATGTTGCAGGGATTAGGAAAAAGCAGTTTAGGTGTCAGTAGTATGTAGCGCACTTTAACTACTGTTATTTTAAAGAATTGTTTTCTAAACTGATGGAAAGATCCATCTTTCGTAATGCTCGATTGACGTCTTTGTCCTTTGTCTAGTCCTGATGAAATTAACCTTGCCAAATCTAAATACTGACCTTAAATGTACACTCACCGGTTACTTTATTAGGTACACCTGTTCAATTGCTTGGTCACACAAGTTGCTAATTAGCCAATCACATGGCAGAAACTCGGTGCATCTAGACATGGTGAAGACTATTTGCTGAAGTTGAAACTGAGCATCGGAATGGGGAAGAAAGAGAGGATTTAAGTGACTGAACGTGGCATGTTTGGTGCTAGACCAGTCCTAGGTATTTCAAAAACTTCTGATCTACTGGGATTTAAATGCACAACCATCTCTAGGGTTTACAGAGAGGTCAGAAAAAGAGAAAATATCCCAAGAGCGGTAGTTGTGTGGATGAAAATGCCTTGCTGATGTCTGAAGAGAATGGGCACACTGGTTCAAGATGATAAAGAATATAGTACAGTATTTATTGGCGTATAACACTCACCTTAAAATCAGGGGGAAATTATGGGTGCGTGTTATACGCCGATTGTGAGCCTCTCAGCCGTTCTCGCAGTTCCACGTGAGCCGCTGAGATATAGGACATACGCTCTGTATCTCGGCAGCGCCGTTTTTAAACGGCAAGTCTGCAAATAACGCTGACAAGGCTGCATTGCAAGCCTGCAAATGACACTAAGGCTGCAAATGACACTGACAAGGCTGCAGATGGACACTGATAAGGCTGCATTTATGGGCATTTAAATGTAAGTTTTGTTTTTTTCCTTAACCACTTCAATACCGGGCACTTATACACCTTCCTACCCAGACCAATTTTGAGCTTTTAGCACTGTTGCATTTTGAATGACAATTGCACGGTCATATAATACTGTACCCAGACTAAATTTTTATCATTTTGTTCCCACAAATAGAGCTTTATTTTGGTGGTATTTGATCGCCTCTGGGATTTTTATTTTCTGCTAAACAAATTTAAAAAAAAACTAAAATGTTTTTAAAAATGTTTTTTTGTTTTTTTTTGTTTCCGTTACAAAACATTGTAAATAAGTACGTTTTCTCCTTCACTGATAAGGCGCCACTGCTAGGTGCCACTGATGGGTGCCACACATAGGCACTGATAGGTGGCACAGATTGGCATGGATGGGCACTGATAGGTGGCACGGATGTGCACTGATAGGTGGCATTGTAGTGTACAGGGATGCAATTCAGTGCCAAACAATGCATGCCAATCAGTGATGCCCATTGTGGGCACTGATTGGCAACCATTGTGGGCACTGACTGGCATCCCTGGTGGTCTAGGGTGGCATCCCTGGTGGTCTGGTGGTGGTCCAGTAAGGGCATCCTCGGGGGGGGCTGTGCCGATAATCGATCAGCACAGACCCCCCTGTCAGAGGAGCAGCCGATCGACTCTCCTCTACTCGCGTCTGACAGATGCGAGTGAGGAAAAGCCAATCAATGGCTCTTCTTATTTACACTGTGATCAGCCGTGATTGGACATGGCTGATCACATGATTAAGAGTCTGTAAGAGACTCTTTACTGAGATCGTAGTTGCGGTGTGTCACTGACACACAGCAACAAAGATCGCTGCAAAGCACGCCTTAATATCCTGAGGACATCATATGACGCCCAGTCAGGATATTGAAACCACTTTGCTGCCGTCATTCTGCTATATGGCAGGCGGCAAGTGGTTACGCTTCCCTCCTAAGAGATTTTTCCTTAAAATTCCCTCCTAAACTTGGGTTGCCAATAACCATTTGTTACAATCAAGGTATGCAGAATACCATCTCTGAATCCACAACATATCGAACATTGAATCAGATGGGCTACAGCAGAAGAACTAAGAACAGGAAACGCAGGCTACAATTTGCCCAGGCTCACCAAAATTGGACAATAGAAGATTGGAAAAATGTTGCCTGGTCTAATGAGTCTCAGTTTCAGTTGCAACATTCAGATGGTAGGGTCAGAATTTGGCATGAACATGAAAGCATGAGTCCATCTTACCTTGTATGAATGGTTCAAGCTGGTGTTGGTGATATAACGGTGTGGGGAATATTTTCTTGGCTCACTTTGCGCCCCTTGGTAACAATTTGCGCATTTTTAAACTCCAGGGCCTACCTGGCCTAAGTATTGTTGCTGACCATGTCCATCCCTTTATGACTACAGTGTGCCCATCTTCTGATGGCTACTTCCAGCAGGATAATGCACCATGTCACAAAGCTCAAATCATCTTACCACTGGTTTCGTGAACATGACAATGAGTTCACTGTACTGAAATGGCCTCCAGTCACCAAATCTCAATTCAATATACGGTAGTACATTTGGGATGTGGTGGAACAGGAGAATTGCATCATGGATGTGCAGCAACTGCATGATGCTATCATGTCAATATGGACCAATATCTCTAACTAATGTTTCAAATACCTTGTTGAATCTATGCTATGAAGAATTGGGCAGTTCTGAAGGCAAAAAGGGGGTAAATAAAGTAGCTGGTGAATGTGTTTTAGTATATTAATCTGCCGGTGTCGCAGACACTGACTGAGTGGGCAAAACTAGCAGACCAACTAGTGCAAGGCCTTAAGTACGTTTGTGACACGGCCCTGGATACTCTCCCCCCTGTTATCCAGGGCTTCAGTGTCAGCTGTGGTGCTGAGGCACCTGATTTGGCTAAAATGCTGGTCTGCTGACCAGGCATCCAAGTAAAGGCCTGACAGATCTTCCCTTCCTTAGCGACCGGCTATTTGGAGCTTCGTTGGATGACATTATTAAAAATGCCACGGGTGGTAAGAGTACACTACTCCCACAGGCCAGGAAGGCTAAGGAGCAAGGGCCTTCTTTTTCCAGGTCACAAGCGGCTTTTTCGTCCGCCCGGTGCTTTAACAAAACGTTCCCAGCCCGACAGGACATCCACGGACAGTCAGAAGCGTCCCTGGAACCGCAAGCCTGCGAACAAAAGTGCTACCGCATCAAGGTTTGCCCCCACCCGAGATCGCCTTCGGGAGTTTGTAGCCCGGTGGACCTCCCGGTTATCCGACAAATGGGTCTGTGATCTGATTTCCACAGGCTACAAGATAGTTTCTCTCTTGGCCGCTGAACAGATTCTTCCCCTCCAGCATACCTGCGTCCCCGGTTCGCCGGGAGGCCCTGTTAAGGGCGGTGAGGGACTTGCTGAATCGGGGGTGATTGTACCAGTTGTGGAATCTGAACGCTTCCAGGGGTTCTACTCAGACCTGTTTGTGGTTCCCACGAAGGAAGGGTTACGTCCAATCTTGGACTTAAAAGCCCTCAATCACTTTGTAAAAGTGCAGAGGTTCAGAATGGAATCAGTTCGCTCAGTAGTTGCTGCACTCTATCAAGGGGACTCCCTGGCGTCCTTGGACATCCAGGATGCGTACCTGCACATACCCATATGCCTTCAGCATCAAAAATTTCTGCGTTTAGCAGTTGGGGAAGCCCACTACCAATTTGTGGCTCTTCCCTTTGGCCTGGCATCAGCCCCCCCCGAGTCTTTACCAAAGTACTGGCTCCAGTATTGGCATTGCTGCGACAACGCTGGATCGCAATCGTGGGTTACCTAGACAATCTCCTCCTGAGAGCATCTTCCACCTCAGAATTAGAGGAGGATGTGGCGATCACCATGCAGACTCTGCAAGAATTTGGGTGGCTGTTGAACCTAAAGGAGTTGGTGATTGTACCGACCCAGCGTCTGGAGTACCTAGGTTTACTATTGGACTCCAGGGAAGCGAGGGTCTTTCTCCCCACAAATTGCAGACTCTCAGATCTGCGGTCAAACTACTCATGAACCACAAATGGTCGTCGCTTGCATAAGAGTGCTGGGGCTCATGGTAGCCTCCTTTGAGGCGGTACCTTATGCCCAGTTCCAGACCAGAGTCCTGCAGTAGGAGATCTTGACAAAATGGGACAAATATCAGTTGTCACTGGATCGGAAGAGCCAGCCAGTCAGGGACTCCCTGATCTGGTCGTTGAGGTCCCGGTGATTCAATCCGGAAAAATCATTCCTTCCTCTGAAATGGACGGTGATCACTACGGACGCCAGTCTATCCAGCTGGGGTGGAGTGATGGGGATTCAGTCGGCTCAGGGCCTCTGGTCGACGGAAGAATCCAAGTTGCCGAACAATCTGCTCGAATTGAGAGCGATCAGGCTGTGTCTCCACACATGGTCGATGTGTCTTCTGGGGCATCTGACCAGGATACAGTCAGACAACGCCACGGCTGTGGCGTACATAAATCGCCAAGGGGGAACAAGAAGCTCAGCCGCTGCTCGGGAGGTCGCTCACATACTTTGGTGGGCAGAGCGACATGTTCCGACCCTGTCAGCCATTTACATCCCGGGGGTGGAAAATTGGCAGGCGGACTATCTGAGTCGACAGATGCTAGACCCAGGAGAATGGGCATTGCATCCGGAGATATTCAGGCTGCTGTGCCTGAAGTGGGGCACACCAGATGTGGATCTATTGGCCTCCCGTCTCAATCTGAAAGTGTCAAGATTCGTGTCCAGGACAAGAGATCCATGGGCAGACGCTTCAGATGCGCTGGTGGCTCTGTGGTATCAGTACCAGCTGATCTACGCCTTTCCTCCACTGAAACTGTTGCCACGTCTGCGTCGCAGAGTGGAAGCCGAGGGGATTCCAGTAATCCTGGTTGCCCCAGATTGGCCTCTGGTACGCAGACCTGGTGCGTCTGGTGGCAGGCACTCCCTGGTGACTGCCGCTGTGAGAGAACCTCCTATCTCAAGGTCCAATCTTTCACCCTGCTTTACCATCGCTAGCTTTAACGGCATGGCTATTGAGAGCCAGGTGCTGAGGAACTGGGGTCTGTCTGACTCGGTGATTCCAACCATGTTGAGGGCGCAGAAATCTTCACGGAAGATATACCATTGTACCTGGAAGGCCTACATCTCCATGTGTGAGGAGAAAGCATGGCATCCACGCTCCTTTTCTATATCCAGGATCCTTCTGTTTCTTCAGCAAGGAGTAGACCAGAGGTTGTCGTTAAGCACCATTAAGGGACAAATTTCAGCCTTGGCTGTCTTTTTCAGCGACCCCTGGCGTCTCATTTGTTAGTGAATACCTTTGTTCAGCGGGTACGACATGTAGTCCCTCCGGTGCGTCCACCGTTACCTCTGTGGGATATGAACCTGGTGTTGGTGCTTCAAAAGCCACCGTTTGAGAATATCAGGGAGATTCCCTTATTGACTCTTTCACAGAAGGTGGTTTTTCTAGTGGCCATAACATCGGCCAGGAGGGTTTCGGAATTGGTGGCCTTGTCCTGCAAGTCACCTTATCTGGTCATCCACAGGGATAAGGTGGTGTTGCGTCCGCAACCGTCCTTTCTACCTAAGGTGGTCTCGGCTTTTCATATCAATGAGGACATTGTATTGCCATCGTTGTGTCCTAAGCCGAAGCACTCCAAAGAAGTGGCCCTTCACGCTCTCAACGTGGTTAGGGCTCTAGAAGTGTATTTGTCGGCCACAGCTCCCTTTTGGAAGTCAGACTTGCTGTTTGTTTCGGTGGCTGGTCCAAAGAAGGGTATGGCGGTCTCGTCTGCCACTATTTCGAGGTGGATCAGACAGATTGTAGTACAAACCTACACCTTGAAGGGGCAGGTGCCCCCCTTTCCAGTCACATCCCACTCTACAAGGGCAATCGGAACGTCTTGGGCCTTCCGACAACAAACGTCAGTCGTTTAGGTGTGTAAGGCGGCAACCTGGTTGTCTGTCCATACGTTTACCAAGTTTTACAAGGTAGACGTCAGTGCATTGGCTGATGCCTGTTTGGGCCGCAATGTTTTGCAGGAGGCCGTGTAGTTGCAATTGAGATTTTTTTCCTGGTTTTTCAATAAAATCACAGTACTGTTTGTTAATGCACTGTTGCATTACTTACGCAAAAAGGTTGCGGTGTTGGGGATCTCTCCTGTTGAGAATACCCGGTTATATGGCAGTGTGTTTTTTCCGTACACTGCTGTTTTTCTGTGTGTTTAGTTTCACTAGTTCCCACTTGCCATGGTGGATGAAGCTTTTATGCTGTTTTTCCCACCCCTCGTTTGGCACTGCTTGGGGACGTCCCATTTAGTTACAGAGAGGAGCTGTGTCGGTCGGTGAATGTAAGAGAAAATAGGATATTTGTACTCGCCGTAAAATCCTTTTCTCTGTAATTCACCGACCGACACAGCACCCACCCCTCCTTTTCTCTACGTTATACTGCTTGTTGATGTACTGAGTCTGCTGGGGCAGCAGGGAGGGTTGTTGGCACGGAGCCCGCCCCCAGTGTCTGTACTGAAAGTTCTGTGTATTGTGTTTAAAATTTTGCCTAGTTCTCCTGATGGCAGGCTAACAAATCCATTTAGTTACAGAGGGGAGCTGTGTCAGTCGGTAAATTACAGAGAAAAGGATTTTGCGGTGAGTACAAAAATACTATTTTTTTGATGACCTCCTCCTTTGCTTTTTATATGCATTTTTACATTAGTGTTAAGCCATCCAGGACTTTTGTTCGCTCTTTTAAATTTATTTCCCAATGGGATGCACTGGCTAATGCACCTTATTTACTATGCTCTTAAAGCAAACCCATCTCCTCAGTGTTCTTTGTTTCTAAGATTTTATCCCCATTTATATCTTCTGCCAAGGTTCGTAGTTTAGGGAAGTTGGCTCTTTTGAAATTCAGTGTCTTTGTGTTCCCCTTATCTCCTATTTGTGTGATTTATACTGAAGTCAATTGACCTGTGATCGCTGTTTCCTAAATTGCCCCGTATTTCCACATCCGTGATCAGCTCTGTATTGTTGGTAATCAGTAGATCTAATAATGCCTTGTTTCTAGTCTAGTATTGGTGCGTCTACCATCTGACCCATGAAATTGTCCTGCAAGACATTTAGGAATTGGCGAGCCTTGGATGAATGCGTGGTTCCCTCCGACCCAGTCTGTCTGGATAATTAAAATCCCCCATTATAATATTGTTCCATCCTTGCTGCTAATCCATATTGTGATAGGAGGTCCGTCCCCCTCTCCTCCTTCAGGTTAGGGGGCCTAGCGCATACTCCTAGTATTATTTCCCCCTTAGCTTCATCCCTTTGGACCTCTACCCATAAGGATTCCACCTCCTCCCTAGCTCCCTTTTTATTGAGGTCATCGCTCACATTCACATTGAACATTATTCTTGATATATAGGCATACCCCTCCGCCTTTTTTACCCTCTCTAGCCCTGCGATAAATGGAATACCCTTGAATGGTTTCCACCCAATCATGAGAGCTGTTTAACCAGGTCTCTGAAATGCCCGTGCTATCATATATACAATGAGGGAAGAGTAATGGCCAAAAGTTCTTGCTTTTAGGTTTACATACTCTTTAATAATGGAAATATGATTGTCCACATGTACATTTCACAATTACAATGTTTACATGTTGATATGTTACTTGATTATCAGTCCTAGCTTTTATTTAGCTCTTTTAACCACTTAATCCCCAGACCAATTTGCAGCCAAAGGACCAAGCCCCTTTTTGCAATTCGGCACTGCGTCGCTTTAACAATTGCACGGTCGTGCGACGTGGCTCCCAAACAAAATTGGCATCCTTTTTTTTTTTTTTCCCCCACAAGTAGAGCTTTCTTTTGGTGGTATTTGATCACCTCTGCGGTTTTTATTTTTTGCGCTATAAACAAAAATAGAGCGACAATTTTGAAAGAAATTCAATATTTTTTACTTTTTGCTAAAAAAAAATATCCCCAAAAAATATATAAATACAAAAGTTATAGCGTTTACAAAATAGGGGATAGTTTTATAGCATTTTTATTATTTTATTTTTTTTACTAGTAATGGCGACGATTATGGCGGACACTTTGGACATTTTTGACACATTTTTGGGACCATTGTCCTTTATACAGAAATCAGTGCTATTTAAATGCACTGATTCCTGTGTAAATGACACTGGCAGTGAAGGAGTTAACCACTAGGGGGCGAGGAGAGGTTATGGATGAAGTTACGTGTTGTTTTTTTATTGTAGGGGGCGTGGCCTGGCATGTGACGTCACTGATCGTCTTTCCCTTTAACAGGGAACAGACGATTGGTGACAGCCACAGTAGGAAGCACGGGGGGGGGTTGTTTACACAGACCTCTCTTCGTTCTTCAGCTCTGTGACCCGACCGCGGGACACCAGCAGTGATCGGGTCCGCTGGTCCCACGGTCATGGGTCTCAGGACCCGACCCAAGGCTGGGCACTTAAAGAGCAGCGTACCGGTACGTGCTTGTGCCATTCTGCCAACGTATATGTGCAGGAGGCGGTCCTTAAGTGGTTAACCCTCTTTTATTTTATTGTACTGTAACTGTACTGTCACCCTTTAGATTGTGAAGTGCTACACAAACTGCGCTATTTACATTCTGTATAAGAAAAATATCTAATATAAGAAAATGTTACAGGTAGCTGGGTTAATTCAACAGTGATCAGGTAGGGAAAATCTAAAAAACTTGTGTGTCTGAACATTTTTTGCTTTGATACAGTCAGATTTCAGCTGTCGTTTTCAAGTGTATGTTAAAAATGAATATGTATGTGTGTGTATATATTCTCTAGTTTTAATTGGGGATCGACCGATTATCGGTGTGGCTGATTTTCACTTTTTTGGCAGTATCGGCCACCAGTATTGCTTCAAGGGGTTTTACCGGGTTAATGCATGCAGCTGCATGCATTGCATCGGTACCGTTCTTTAGAGCGGAAGGTCAGCTTTATTCTAATGACCGATGTACCGGCTATCCGAACTAAGCCGGTGCTTCGCTCAGTTCTCGGATCTAGTAACCCGGAAGCCATAGAGCCAGTTTAAAAAAAAAATAGAAAGCGTTCAACAACACTGATCTTGACGTTTTGAATACTTTTAAGTGCAGAGGAGAGGTTAGACTCTAGATCCCTTCATAAAGAGTACCTGTCACAAGGGATGTTTACATTCCTTGTGACAGCAATAACTGTGATTAAAAAAAAAATGTAAAAGGACAGTGTAAAAATAAATTCTAAATGTACAGAACATCGGCTATCGGGCCTGGGGGCCGGAATATTGGTAAGGAATATAAGGATCAGAATGGGGGGGGGGGGGGGTCGTCTGCAAAACTGCCTACAATGGTGGGTATAGAAAAGGTTGTTTTGTAGCCTGAAATGAAGACACCATTTTTGATTTTATCCAGCTTTATTTATGAAGTGCAACTTGTAACATCCAAGTGAAAGATCTAAAACCAACATATCAGAAAAAACTAATCAAAAATCCAATCACTGAGTTGGAAAAAGGATTGTGTCAGGAGAGGGGGAGAGAGTGGACGGCAGCAGCACTGTGGGCTGGATCTGTAGTGCCCACAGCGCTGCTCTGTGACAATTGCCATCACATCCAGCCACCCATCCATCCATGTTCAGCAATAACTGCGATACCCTGCAGTACTCTGCAATACATGTTCGGCCATGCTCAGCCATACTCGGCCTCTGAATGTGGCCAGGCTGTGGAAGTCTCACATATGTCGGATAATCTATTTTGTGGTATAATTTTTGGTATGTACATGCTATGTCAACATCCTTATATTGGGAATAAAAGTGATCAAAAAAAATTAATTTAAAGCGCCCGTGTGCTTGCACGCAGAAGCGAATGCATATGCAAGTCCAGCCCACATATGAAAACAGTGTTCAAACCACACGTGAGGTATCGCTGCGAAAGTTAGAGCGAGAACAATCATTTTCTCCCCTTATTGCCTATGGGGATTTTTAAGTAGCGAAGTTTGTCGCCATTCAGCGAGCGAGTGCAATTTTGAAGGGTGACATGTTAAGTATCTCTTTACTCTTGTAACTTCATCTTTCACCTTATGCAAAAACATTAGGCTAACTTTACTGTTTCATTTTTTGCAAAGCACAAAACTGTTTTGTTTTAGTTTTTTGTTTTTTAAAAAGCGTTCGAAAAGTTGCTGCGCAAGTACCGTGCAGGATAAAAAGTTACAACAACCGCCATTGTATTCTCTAGAGTCTTTGCTAAAAAATATGTATGTATGTGTGTGTATATATATATATATATATATATATATGTGTGTGTGTATGTATATATATATATATATATATAAAAAAAATATGTGGGGTTATATGTAATTTTCTAGCAAATAAATGCTGAATTTTACATGTAGGAGAGAATTGTAGAATTGGCCTGGGTGCTCCCTGTATGTGGCCACTCTGTAAAAGTCTCACACATGTGGTATCGCCATACTCGGGAGTAATAGAAGAATGTGTTTTGGGGTATAATTTGTGGTATGCATATGCTGTGTGAGAAATAACCTGCTAATAGGACAATTTTGTGGAAAAAAAGAAAAAAAAACTTGATATTGCAAAGAATTTTGGGAAAAATTACAACTTCAAAAAACTCACCATGCCACTTTTCTAAATACCTTGGAATGCCTTCTTTCCAAAAAGCAGTCATTTAGGGGTTATTTGTAATTTTCTGGCATGTTAGGGTCTCAAGAAATGAAATAAGTACTTCAGGTGTGATCAATTTTCAGATATTGGCAACATAGGTTGTGTGGACTCTATAACTTTCACAAAGACCAAATAATATACAACAAAGTTGTACTTATTTTTACCCAAGATATGTAGCAGTATAAATTTTGGCCAAAATGAATCAAGAAAAATTACTAATCAGCTAAATTTTATAACAGAAACTAAGAAAAATTAACAATCAACAAGAACAAACAAAAGCTGCTCCTTCGGGGGTATCGCTATACGTACGGTGTACATTTTCATAGTTTTGTGGACTCTCTCTACTCTGATTTGGGTTATTTTCACAAAAGAAATGGAGAATACGGTTTGGCTTACATTTCTGAAGAAAAATTATTTGAAAAATTGTATAACGGAAATGAAGGAAAGAGCATTTTTTTTTTCCCCAAAAAAAAGGTTGGTCTTTTTTTTTTTCATTTAGCAAAAAATAAAACAAGTGGTGATTAAATGGCACCAAAAGAAAACTGGGGGAAAAAAAATTATAAAAACTTCATAGAGGTACAATGTTGCATGACCACGCAATTGTCATTCAAAGTGCGACCGTGCTGAAAGTGGAAAGTGCCCAGTATTGAAGTGGTTAAAAGAGCATCATGAGATATTATCTCCGAGGCTGCCATTGTTGAACTATTGTTTTGAAAATGTTATTTCTCTGGCTATCCTGCTGTGACTTTTAGTCCTGCCATTAACCTGGAATAAGTATAGAGATCAGAAGTTGACATTCATTTACAGCATACTTGTTCCAGGACTGTGACTGGGAATTATTGAAATTACACACAGCCAATTATATATATATATATATATATATATATATATATATATATATATATATATATATATTATTTCCCAAGACGGAAAGTAGACAATCTGAGGTATTTAGTAAGAGGTATGTTGCGTTTTTTGAAGTTGTAATTTTTTTGCCACTTTTTTGAGGGAAAACTTTTTTTTTTTTACATTTTTTTTTTTCCTTTTTGTCACCAGTCCAATGCATCATCCTACAACTGGTGTGGGGCGGTTACCAGGGACACTGACTGGTGACAGTATGGTAAAAAGGAAAAAAAAAACATACTGTGACTAGAGAAATGAAGTGTTACCATGTACAAATGAGCTGTGGTTGACCCGGTCTGTAGCATGTGACCAATCACAGCTAGCAACACAATTCTATAAAATGAATGGCATGAAAGGAAGCCATTCATTGTTTACAACTGTCATGTGCTGTTATTGGTCACAGCGATCACATGACACTGACAGCAGGTCAGTATAGTGATCAGTCATCCGCTGTGTCCGGTGGACACAGCAGGTGCCAGATGGCACCAATGCATGGCCCATTTGCAAGGAGACATCATTTGACCTCCTCCCAAAGCAATATTATTCCTGTCCGTCTGTCATTTTAGAATGACCCAGGCAGTAAGCAGTTAACACGCTAAGTTTATATTTAAGAAAACATTTGATTTTAAATTAACTAGTTACGGGCTGCAGTTGTATTGCAGCAGGTGGGCTCCCCTGCATGAATTGCCGTTGGGCGCGTACATGGCGATTTTGGCGCATGCCCATTCACGAGCGGGGGAGTCAACCAGCGGGTCCACTGGACTCTGTCTGCCGGCCACCTGGGATCACTCAATAGATTCACAGAACGGGGATCTGTCAGTGTTAACAGATGGCCGTTCTGACAGGGGAGCTGAGAGTGATAGTCTGTTCCTAGTGAATAGGAACAGCGATCTCTCTCCTCCTCCAGTCAGCCCAGCCCCCATACAGTTAGCAACACCTCCCTAGGAACACACTTAACCCCTTGATTGCCTCCCTAATGTTAACGCCTTCCCTGCCAGTGGCATTTATACATTAATCAGTGGCTATTTTTAACTGATCGCTGTAAAAATGTCAGTGGTCAAGTGTCCGATCTGTCCGTCGCAGTCCTACTAAAAAAATCGCAGATCACCGCCATTACTAGTAAAAAAAAAATCTAAATGGCATAAATATATCCCATAGTTTGTGGATGCTAAAACCTTTTTTTTTTTCTTTTTTTTTTGATATAGCAAAAAAACAAAACAATTTTTTAAAAAAAAAAATTATTGTCCTTTTTTGTTTATAATGCAAAAAATAAAAACTGCAGAGATAATCAAATACCACCAAAAGAAAGCTCGATTTGTGGGAAATTACATACATTTTGTTTGGGTACAGCGCCGCACAACCACGCAATTGTCCGTTAAAGCGATGCAGTCCCTTATTGCAAAAAATGGCCTGGTCATTAAGGGTGCAAATCCTTCTAGTCCTTAAATGGTTAAATATCAGACTGCTATGGTTGTTATATATGTATAGAGTTTAGCTTTTAAGTATTTCTGGATAGTCTCCATGCTTATACATTTTCTCTAAAGGTTACACAAATATATATATATATATATATATATATATATATATATATAGCTACCTCACCTAGTTGCTAGTATACCATTATCATTTGGAAATGAACATCTGCAACATTAAACTTTGACCTTTTACAGCAGTTGCACTGTGCCAAATTGAGTAATGGCAAATGGCGTGCATGCTCATCCTCCAACAGCCAAATGCAACCAGTGGCACTTCCCCGAAAATAAATTACCCGAAATTTGCAGCGCATTCATATTCAATTTCATCACAGCAGATGCTCATTAGTATGTTGTTATTAATTGGTATTCACTTTAGGTTTTGTTTAAAATGAAGATAATAATTAGGTTTTAATTACTGCATCACTCTGAGGAGGAGAAGGGAGTTGAGAAGTGACTGGGAATGCAGAAGTATTTTCACATGACATTGCCTAATTGTATTCAATCTTTATTCTTTGCTTGGGTGGGCACACATACATGGACATGGTTTTATGTAGTGAGGGGTCTTTTTGTTTGCAAGTGGATTTATGTTTATAGAGACCTGTTTTTATTTATGATTTTTAGAGGGTACGGCTATGTCCTTTTTTTTTCCTTAATGGATTATTGGGTTTTTTTCGGTTACGCAGAGTAGTCGTTTTTCGGAGCCAGAACTGAGAAAAATAAGTGGTATGAATTACTGTTAACTTTTTTTTTTTTTTTTGTCTTATTGAATACACGTGTGTGTGACTTTCATACAATCGTATGGTTCAGAGAACAATGGCATGCTGTATCACATCAACCAATCTGAAATCATTCAGTATTAAATAGGCCCCACTGTACTGCATACGTTTAGTCCTCTTTAGAACAGAGCATTGCCTAACTATAAACTAATGTTCTGTAAGTGTTAAGGTATATTAAAGTGATTGTTGAAAATGGTTTTGAAAACAACATGATAAAAAAAATCGGGGTGCTTAATGGAACCAAAGCAGATTTCTAGGGAAAGAAAAATCTATAAACTGCGCAACACATAAAATTGTACACAGGAAGTATTAAAGGCTGGGTTTGTTACTTGTGATCTGTTTTCCCCAGTAGCTCCATCAAGTGTTCTCAGGTAGCTCTGTCACAGTACAGTAGAGAAAGAGTCAATTAATTCTTGTTCTACGCTTTCAGCTTAATCATATTTGACAGTGAAAATCTAATAGATTCTTTTGTTTTCACCCATCTTGCTAATTGCAAAATGTGCCAGTGAGCAAAAGTACAGGAGGTGTTGATGAAAAAAAAAAAAACTATATTACATTTTCCCTATCCATTTAGGCAGTGACTTTTAATTAGCCCATCTACTAATATGAGGTCGCTAAACTCTCTGTTTGATGCTTTATTCTTTCATGTGACTTGCCATTCGTTTTGCTTCAGTTGGCTGGCAAAGGTTGTTGTATATCCATTACTCAGAACCACAGCACTTTGCATTTCTGAATTGACAAGCAGCTATATTGACCTAGCGCTTATTATGGGTCAACAACTGCGTTAACCAACGGAAGGACTGAGGGGCAATTAAAATGAATTGGCAAAAATATATCTTCCTAATTTACTCCAATTTGTTATTTATGCTAACATTGTATGGCTTCTATGGTGACACTAAACAGAATGGACCCAATAATGGCAATTAACATGAAAATATAATGGCTAATCAAATTGACAGCAACTGTTTCTCATCATCTCCACACACAATACATTATCAAAACAAACTATTATGAAGGAGGTAATTTCAGTGTTCTATTCAACCTGCAGCATGTGTGCAGTCAGGGAGATGTGTACCCGCAATTACTACTGAATCTTAAAAACTAAACAAATAACTTAATCACTGTCCCTTTTTCCCCTCTTTCTCTTCTAATGTAGCAATCAGGATTGCCTAAAAATAAACGTGTAGTGATATATAATGTGATTTTTCAGCATATTTACAAAAGGATAATTTATGGTAGAGGGCTTTTTTCTCTACTGCTGAAGAGGGGTTGGACATAGAAGTGTTTCAACAGTGTATTTACTAAGAAGGAACACTGGTGGTACAAATTAAACTTTGCAGATAACTTATTCATCTTTTGCTACATATGGACATTAGTAGCTTTCCTCCATGAATGTCAGTATTGGGTAGCTATGCTGTACCTTTTCACAAACAGTGTCTATAGTGGATGCCGGCCACAGGCACATATCGGTTTACCAGTTTTTAGACTTTCACATTCACAGCGCGGCTGCGTTAATGGTGAAGTTTTAGCAGCGCTTTACTGTCTGATTGGAGCTTTTAACCCCAGGTAGCGGCCGAGGAAGGTGTTAAATGTACCCGAAAAGCGCCGCTGCCAAAGCGCTTTGCAGGCACTTGGCAGCGGTGTCCATTCAATTTAATGCGCAGGCCCATTAAACTGCCCCAAAGATGCTGCTTGCGGGACTTTTTCTAACATCCTGCAAGTGCACCGTTCCAGAGTGAAAACACTTGGGTTCTCATACTGGGGCTGCAGGGGAAGGCACTTTACAGGCGCTATTTTTAGTCCTTTAGCACATGAAAAACGCCTCCAGTGTGAAAGGGGACTTAATACTTTTTTTTTGTTTTTTTTCTGCCTTTGATTCCTATATGTTCACCTGGTGATCTTGCTAGTAACAAATTTCCTGTCCCAAGGTCAGAACGCTCACTTATTGTACAGTATCTGTGGATGAGAACAGAAAATGTTTTAGGACTGCAGAACTCTTAACTGCTTCATAATATAGAGGGGGTTTGCTCTGTTGTTTCCCAGACACAGCTGGGAACAGTGCTGACAGTCAGCAGAGGAATTGATGAACTGAAAAGATTTATGGCAGGGTTAACAGTTTTTTTTTTCTCTGTTTATAGACACAATTCTAGTTACAGTGGGTATATAAAAGAATCACCCCCCTTTTAAAATAACCACGTTTTGTTGCTTTGCAGCTTGAAATGAAGAAAGACACAGTTTTTGTTTTATCCGGCTGTATTTACTCCGTACAACTTATAACATCTAAGGGAATGAGATAACACCAACATGTAAAAAAAAAAAAAAAAAAAATCACCCCCTCCTAAAAGTTACTTGTAACCTCAATCAGGTGTAGTTAATCAACTTCTCAATGGCACACAAAGCCATCTGACCTTAAACTGTGATTAGCTGTTGTCATTTTGATTAGCTCAGCATGAAAAGAGCTTTCCTGGATCATTTCAGTCCCTGGTAATGCAACTGAAGCAAGCAAACAATCAACCAAGGGTGGCAGAGCACTGTCAAAAAATATCCTGGATAAAGTTGCGAACAGGCACAAGTCAGATGGATACAAAAAAAAAATCAATGCCTAGAAGCACAGTGAAGTCTATTAAGGAGTGGAAGGTATTTTGTACAACACAGACTCTCCCTGGATCAGGACATCACTCCAAACTGGATGAAATCACTAGGAGGAAACTGGTCAGAGAGGCTACCAAAATTCTCCACAAATGTGGCTTGTATGGGAGGGTTGCAAGAAAATAGCCACTCCTCAAAATAGGCCACATGCAGTCATGACTGAACTTTGCCAAAATGCACCTTGAGGATTCTCACATGAAAAAAGGTGCTCTGGTCAGATGAAAATAAGATTTAATTGTTTAGCCTCAACACCAAACGATATATCTGACAGAAATTCAATACAGCTTACCATCCAAATAACACCATCCCTACAGTAAAAAAGATTTACCTTCCAACATGACAGTGGCCCAAAGCACACATCAAAAATGACCACTCATTGGTTGAAGGAGAAAAGGTAAATGTCCTTGCATGGCCTAGTCCAAGCCCAGACTTAAACCCTATTGAAAATCTGTGAAATTATTTGAAGCCTGCAGTCCACAAACGAACACCATCAAATTTAACTGAACTTGAGCAGTTCTGCAAAGCAGAGTGCAAAGTCTAGATGTGCAAAGTTAGTAAAGGCATATCCCAACAGACTAAAGGCTGTAATTAAAGCAGGAGTAAACCCGCTGGCATGTTTTTGTTTTTTTTGGGGGGTTTTTTCACACCTGCAAGGCAAAAGGCATAATGAGCTAGTATGCACCGCATACTAGCTCATTATGAAATACCTTAGAACGAGCCCCCGACATCTCACCCGATACAAGCTGGGGGAGCTGACATGTTCCCTCAGCGTGTCTTCCGGATGTCACGGCTCCAGCGCTGTGAGTGGCCGGAGCAGCGATATTGTGACTCCCGCGCATTCGTGCGGGAGACTGCTTTCCGGCAGGGTCCGGTGTCTGCCAGGCTTCCAGTCGAGAATCCCCTGTGCGCCACTGCAGTCAGCGGCGCATTGCCAGGGGAATATCTCCTAAACCTTACAGCCTTATTATAGGCTTACCTGTAGGTAAAAGTTCAAATTAAGACTATACAAACGCTTTAAAGCAAAAGGTGGTTTAACAAAATACTGACCTAAGGGGGTGATCCTTTTTCCAACGCAGTGGTTTGGTTTTTTTATTTTGTATTTTTTTTTTTCTGAAATGTTGGTGTTTTTCACTTGGATGTTATAAGTTGCACTGAGTAAATACAGCTGAATAAAACAAAAACTGTGTATGGCTTAATTTTAGGCTGTTAAGCAACAAAATGTGATTATTTTAAAAGGGGGTGATTCTTTTCTACTCCCACTGTATCTGCTTTTCTCAACAAATTTCTGGTGATCTGCAGTATGGCCTATTCAAAAGGAGGGCTCAGGATTTGCTCAGAAGTTTATTATAGACTGTGAAGGGATTGATAAAAACTTCAGTCTCCATCTGGGCAGCTTAGTTGAAGACCCTTACCTGACATATTTAATGCTTCTTATTGCATCCGTAAGAACGTTTTTCTCACTGGTGTCTTGTATTACTCTGATTCAAAATGATCTATGAATATTGAGGATGGCCTCACAAAGTAATGAATTTACAGATAAAACCTGACAGTGCACTATCATCCCAAGTTAATATGGAAATAGGCATTTGAAAATTCTGGTCTCCAGCCAGAAATATCAATGATCTATGTAAAAACCATCATAACATGATCCTTAACAGGCACTTCAAGCATAATGTGTGTACCACCCAAGCTATGCTACAGGGGCTGCTAGCTCCCAATTGGTTCATTTGCTTACACACACCAAACTCTGGACATACAGCATTCTACCTCCATTCTGGGGTGAATGATTTAATCTTGAGCTACAATTTGATCTGAATACATTGCTAAATCCTGCAGTTAGCCATTATACACACGTACATGTGTACACGTACACACACACACGTACACACACACACACGTACACACACACACGTACGTACGTACGTACACACATACACACACGTACGTACACATACACACACGTACGTACACACACACACACGTACGTACACACACACACACACACACGTACGTACACACACACGTACGTACACACACACGTACGTACGTACACACACACACACGTACGTACGTACACACACACACACGTACGTACGTACACACACACGTACGTACACACACGTACGTACGTACACACACACGTACGTACACACACACACACACACGTACGTACGTACGTACGTACACACACGTACGTACACACACACACACACACACGTACGTACGTACGTACGTACACACACACGTACGTACACACACACGTACGTACGTACACACACACACGTACGTACGTACACACACACACACACACGTACGTACACACACACACACACACGTACGTACGTACACACACACACACACACGTACGTACGTACACACACACACACACGTACGTACGTACACACACACGTACGTACGTACACACACACACGTACGTACGTACACACACACACACACACGTACGTACGTACACACACACACACACACGTACGTACGTACACACACACACACACACACGTACGTACGTACACACACACGTACGTACGTACACACACACACACACGTACGTACACACACACACACGTACGTACGTACACACACACACACACGTACGTACGTACACACACACACACACGTACGTACACACGCGCGCACATACACACGCGCGCACATACACACGTTCTGCCAAGTCACCACTCTTAAAGATGTAGTCGTTGTTCCATGAATGCATTGGTAATGAAAGTAGTGACTATAATTATACAATAAAAAAAAAAATATATATATATATATATATATATATATATTACACTACACAGTATTCATTTTAGATTACTCTTTATTGTGCATTATATACAGTACACAATGTACTGTATCTCTTACTACTATACACAAGAGTCCAAATTTTTTGAACATTGCATTATAAAATGAAGCCTATTTGTTGAAAACCTTTTATATATATATATATATATATATATATATATATATATATATCTTAGAACAATAATTGGATATTATTAAAGTCCCATTTGAAAGAATTACTTGCTAAAACAATTTGCCCATACAGCAACGGACTTCTGGGCAAGTTTGCTCAACAGTAGTATTTTGTTTTGGTTACTGCAATATAGGATGTTAGATTGTTTACATTTTCTTCTATCAGGGGCATTGTTTAAACTGTTGATAAACATAAGGCAAGCAGTCCAAAGATGATTTGCTGTTACACACATTGTATAATTCTTTGAAGGATAACTAAGCTCAATGAAAAAAATATAATATCTTACAGCTTACTTGTTCATAGGTGTGGTGGTGTTAATTTTCTTTAGAGCATTTTAGTAAGTAGATTTTTTTCAGAAATGGTTTTCTTTGTCCCTTCATGTAGTCTGAAGTTGTATCTTTCTTTTCTAAACTACTACTTTTCCCAGCCCCATATTAAATGAAAATTATGTTTGATATCCAATATGGGTGGCACCTATGGCTTCCTCCATAAATACAGTGGAGAAGTGAGAAAACCAGAACAAGTGATTTATTCCCAGCATTGCTGAGCAAAAATAAAGGGGGGGGGAGTCTCTCATTTAAGGACTGGTGAATTACAATATATATTTTTTAAATATACTTTATTTCAAAAAAGGTGCTTAGTCGGACCGTGTGTGTGTGTCTTATTGAAGGAGGACCATCAAACAGAAGAAAATGGACATGGGTTAAGGTGTACTTTTATACATAAGTGAATTTGTCCTTTTAAAGGATATGTAAACCCAACATTTCATATCTCTAAGGCCCCTTTCACACTGGCCGATTTTCAGGCACTACAGAGCTAAAAATAGCGCCTGTATAACGCCTGAAAAAAAAACGGCCCCTTTCACTCCAGTGTGAAAGTCGGAGGGCTTTCACACTGGATCGGTGCGCTAGCAGATCGGTGGAAAAAAGTTCTGCTAGTAGCATCTTTGGAGCGGTGAAGCATCGGTGTATTCACTGCTCATAAACCACTCCTACCCATTGAAATCAAAAGCTGATCATACTAATTAGGAGAACATACAGTGGTCAATGATCAGACTTGTCCTGACACACACCCCGTGCACAGCGGTTCACTGGGAAGCTCAGTAGCCTGCTGTTTCTCTTCTGCTCGCTCTTATGCAGCTGAGATGGAGTCTTAACATGAACCCAAGTTTTAGTTGAACCTTCTTTTAAGCAATGTCATTGCTTAATAGCAGCACTTTAGGGTTCCTAGTAATAACTGTGTTAGTCGTTAGAATGATCCTTGTCAACCTATAAAGTCCCCTTGTATACATTGCCAAGAATCCAGTGCAAATGGTTTGCAGTTCTGCCTGGCAGCACTAGTGTAGTAAGTTTTGAATCCCTACCATGGCCTTACCTGCCTGGAGTTTTCATGTTCTCTCTGTGCCTGCATAGGGTTCCTCCCACACTCCAAAGACATGCTGGTAGGTTATGTGCTCCTCTTCCTAGTGTTCATTAATGAGTTGGGGACCTTTGACTGTACTGATGTGAATGTACAATATATGTGTAAAGAGCGGCGTAAATTGTCAGAGCTATATAAATACCCGTATTAAATCCTTTAATGGACAGCAGCAGAGGATTCTGGAATTTGACAGTTGGCAGGGTAGAGCTTAAAGGGCAATTCCATGTTTGATATGTGTGTTTACATAGTTTTATTGGTCCAGCTTAGACCAATGTAACTATGTATATAACCTACCTGCCCGATTCCCCTGGAAATCGCTGAAGTACTTAAGCCATCTCCAGTTTCTGGGTACTGTGCCGAGCAGCTGGCATACATTCTGAACACAGGAGGTTAGCCACTCAGCATGAGTGCCATTTGCGTTTTCTGAATGAATGCAAAGTAATCTGATTAGATGAGGTGGAGCGGCGGGACAGTGACAAGAGACCACCACTTCAGTGATTTCCAGCTTCTACGGGTGTAAGCCAGGTATGGTAAATACATAGTTACACTGGTCCAAGCTGGACCAATGTAACTATGTAAAAATATACCATAACTACAATTCATCTTTAATGATCCAAAGGGCTTGGGCTTTAAAGGGACTCCATCATAGAAAGGTGGGCAGGCAAACTGCTGCAGGTATGAGCAGCAGATGTAATTACAGCAGTCTCCCAAACCTTCCTGTCAATGTTGAATGCTGGCTGTTGAGACACATGCTTCGTGAAACTTCATTAAAACCTGTTACAGCTTGCTAAAGATCTTGGAAGGTCTTGGTAATGGGTGTAAATTTAAGGGTTAAATATCCAAAGCAGCATAGCAGGCAAACCTTTGAAGAATTTTTTTCCTGTGCCCAAGGAGCTACAGGTGGGGTGTACAGCCAGCCATAGAAATGTATTGCTGTATGCCCCTGTACTCGTGTAAATCCTGATGCTTCTCTGTGTTGGTGTTTACCCATGTGTTCACTGTATTTTACTGACTGTGTTCAGGAAATTGCTGTATCCAGGTATAAATGCGATGTATAGACGCATCAGCATTTACAGGGGTGTACTGTGAACCACTTCCACGGCCAGCTGCCCCACCTGCAGATCCCTGCCCATGGGAAAATAGCACTTTTTTTTTTTTGTTTACACCATGGGCATGTCTTTTATTTATTTTTTCTCCTAATTATGTCTGTGTGCATGAGGCCTAAAATGTATCTCCACTTTGTGTAGCTTGGAGAGCTTTGGTACCTCAACAGGTCACACACTTACAATTCTCTGTTCCACCAAACCTTCATTATGGGTGTGATTTACAGTACTAATACTGGTGCACACAGAATCTCGTGCTGCTGTGCATAGTAATCAATCTGCTTCTAACTTCGGTTTGTTCAATTAAGCTTTGGCAAAAAAAACAATTGGTTACTATGCACAACACCAAATTCTGTGTACGCCCATTTTAGTAAATCTCCCCCTGTGTGTCGGCAATGTACAAATTCCCATTTGGAATGAATGGAGATTGTGTAAGAGGCGCAGGACCCATCTGTGAAGTTTTTGAACAGAGTATTTAACTCCTAGCCTGGAGTTCAAATTTAATGCATTTATAATTCAGTGTTATTGGACCTTATAATTTCCTCAGTAAGTGAACGGCACATATTGTTTGAGAGATTCTTGGACACTGATATGGTACTCCCATAATCATGAAGAGGAAACAAAGTAGCTATTGTTTTTACAGGTCATACCTTCCTCTTCCCACTGTGTGTGTGTGTGTGTGTGTATATATATATATATATATATATATATATATATTCTGCTTGGTCTTTCAGTATTATGATGCCAGGCAACCTAATTTAAAATCCTGAGGATTTTGTTAAGCAGAACATTGCGCAATACCTGTTGGTGTTCTCAAATGTAAACGGCAACAGGTCACATTGCCCAAGCAATTTGCATCAATGTGTCAAATGCTTTAGTCCTGCCACCAGGTCTTGAGCCACACAGTGGACCAGCCCAAAAAGTGCTTTCTTCTGTGTGGTGAGCATATGTGCTACAAAGAAAAATGTTCTATTGCCTTTAACACTTTTTTTTTTTTTTATCCGTTACCTTGGCTGGAAACTTGCAAATTAGTCAACTTATAGGGGGGTTTAAATGTGTTGGCAAGAAGCACTTAAAAGCTTGCATGTAGTTGAAGGGGTTGTAATTTTTTATTTATTTTTTATAACTAACATGATATACTTAGCTCCACTGTGCAGTTCATCATTTTGTACAGAGTGGCCCCGATCCATGTCTTCTGGGGTCACCTCCCCCCCCTCTTGGAAGCACTCTCCCAAGGGGGTTAGCTTGCGGACGCACTTCCGTGTAATACAGTCGGCGGCCATAGACACCAACTGTATCACTCGTCCCCGGCATGCCACGGCATTGATTTGATTGACAGTAGCGGAAGCCAATGGCTGCACTGCTATCAATCATCCAATAAAGAGCCCACAGGAGCTGGGGGAAAGAAACTCGGGATCGCGCCCACGGAGATTCGGGGCTAAGGTAAGTAAACCGGGGGGGGGGGGGGAGAGTGCAAGGTGTGTTTTCACCTTGGATGCATTAAGGTGAAAAAACACAAAGCTTTACAACCCCTTTGAGCTTTGAAATTTACTTAATTGTTTAAAGCCAGGCCATCTTTCTTCCTTTTCCTGAGTCTTCTGTAAATGTAGACAAAGATTTAGGGGTTATAGACACAAGTACTGAATTGTATGTAAAGTTGTAGTGTGTATATATAGTGAAAATGAGGCATAGTCGCCCTTTTTCATATCCTGCTTTGGAGATGTGGGTTTTTCTTGAATGTTATTTTAGGACCCATGTATATAAGAATTTATACTAGACTCGTTTGAATTGGTATTGTACCATTTTAAGACATTGTATGAATTAACATTTATATATACCCTTGAAATATTGTATAAATGCAAGGATTGAAATGTGTCTCCCAAATTAATAAACCAATGATTGTGATGAGAGAGTGACTTGTGTGCTGAGTTCTAAAAGTGTTTCGTCTTAAACACCAAATTAACGAGTCATGTGTGTCATTTCTATTGTTGGAAACCTTCTAAAATATATTTAAAGGGGTTGTAAACCCTCATGGTTTTTTTACCGTAATGCAGCCTATGCATTAAGGTGAAAAAACTTCTGCCGCTGACCGACTCCTCCATTTTACTCACCTGAGTCCTGTATTCCCCCACCAGAGACATGCTCTTCCCTTCTGCCCGTTGTCTCAGTTCTTGATAGCGCAGCCAATGGCTCCTGCTGCTGTCAATCAAATCAAATGACGAGAAGGCAGGGCCGAGTCCATCTAAAGATGCAGATGCTGGACTTGGGAGCACCCCCCCAGGAGAGCTTTTCTCCTAGGGCAGGGGTGGCCAACCAGACGAAGACCAAGAGCCACATTTTTTACCGAGTTACCGCAAAGAGCCACATCATACGCATGGGCACACATGAACATCACCCCATCCCTTCCTCATACACACATACTTTTGCTCAGCTGGATTTATTGTAAATGTCACACACTGTTTTAACACTACAAAGACCACAGGTCAGTAATCTTCCTTTGAAAGTACATCCATGTGACAGAAGACAGCAGCTCATCTAATTTCCAAAATACAAATTGTCTTACAAACAGTGAACTGGTCAGGATAACAATAAACAGTTAATGGGTCTTCTAGCCTGAACTAGCAGTAAATTCTTCCAAAAAACATCACAGAAAGCATGCAGCACACACAGAGCTCTGGATAAATAAGTGAAAAGAAGCTGAAATGGTTAACAGCCAGCAGTGTGTCACACTATCAACAGAGAATGTGCTGAGCAGATCTTATCAGTGTTCTGGTGGTTATTAAAAAAAAAAAGTACAGAGCAAGACAGAGGGAGAAGGGAGGACAGATCAGTAACCTGCACACTTGTGGTCATACCTTTTTGTATCTCATCGGCTTCAGATACAGCGTGTTTCTCCTTCCTCTGCCCCCCTTCAGCCTCACTCCAGCGCCTATGTATTCAAATGTGGCGGGCTGGGGACACTACATGCTGATTGGCTGTTGATGTGTGGGAGGAGCGGAGGAGTGCAGAGACTCGGGCTGCCTGTCACCGCAATGAAACAGCCCGAACGCAAGAGCCGAATGAACCAGCCCGAACGCAAGAGCCGCAGGAAACCGATCAAAGAGCCGCATGCGGCTCGAGAGCCGCGGGTTGGCCACCCCTGTCCTAGGGGGTTATACGATGCGGGTAGGAACTACCAGCGCCACCAGAGGATCCCAGAAATCAAGGATCGGGGCCACTCTGTGCAAAATGAACTGCACAGTGACGGTAAGTATGACATGTTTGTTATTAACAATAACAAAAAACAAAGCCTTATAATTACTTTAAGATGCTAACTGGTGTACAGAAATGAGAAGTAGAAAATGTAATTGAATAATAAATGTGCGCGGTTTGTAAAAGAAGCTCACTCTGAATTTGCAAAATGAAAAGGATTCAAATGTCACATGTAATTTAAAATAGGGTTAAATAAAGTGATTGTAAAGGTAATTAAAAATAACAAGCATGTCTATACTTATCTGCTCTGTGCAATGAAATTGCACAGAGCAACCGCAAACCTGTTTTCTGGTGCTCCTGGCCCCTTCCTTCTTTCCTGTGCCCCCATGGGAAGCCGCTTCCTATGGGGGCACTTGTGCGTGCTCGCACCTGAGACCCATTGTTGCATCCATTGACACAGACAGCGGAATTAGGCCCCACCTCATGCTCCCTAGTCACTGGCTTTGACTGATGGCCAATGGCTCCGGGTGCCCCAGCAAGACTTGGAAGTGCGGGGAGAGTAGAGCTGTAGACGTGCACACCGCTGGATCGAATGAGGGCTCAGGTAAGTAAAAGGGGGGGTGAGGGGGGATGCTGACAACTTAATGTAAGGAGTGCATTAAGGCAAAAAATGTTTAGGCATTACAACTACTTTATGGTAAGTTTAACCATTTCAATACAGGGCACTCCCCCCTTCCTGCCCAGGACAATTTTCAGCGCTGTCACACTTTGAAAGACAATTGCGTAGTCATGCAGCACTGTACCCAAACTAAATTTTTACCATTCTTCCCACAAATAGAGCTTTCTTATGGTCATGTTTGATCACCACTGGGGTTTTTATTTTTTGATAATCTAAAACAGCGATGGCGAACCTTGGTACCCCAGATGTTTTGGAACTACATTTGCCATGATGCTCACCTACACTGCAGAGTGCATGAGCATCATGGGAAATGTAGTTTCAAAACATCTGGGGTGCCAAGGTTTGCCATCACCGATCTAAAAGAAGTTTTTGAGGGGATAAAAAGTTTTCTTAAGTTTTTTTTTTTTTTTTTTTTTTCCTCCACTGACGGGCACTGATGAGGAGGCACTAATATGTAGAATTAATGGCGCTGAGGTTCACTGATAGGGTGGTGCTGACAGACACTAATAGATGGTGCTGATGAGGTACTGATTGGCATCTGACAGGCATTACTGAGGGGCAGCTGTGGTGGCACCTCTGACAGGAGAGCCACCGATCGGCTCTCCCTGTCGGCTTGAACTGAGGAAAGCCGCTTACTGACACTTCCTGGTTACATGCCGTGCTTGATCACGGGTAATCATGTGGTAAAGAGCATCAGATAGAGGCTCTTTACCTAGATCGGAGTTGCGGTGTGTGTCAGAGTGACACACTACAACACCAACCGATGCGTGCCCCCCTGCGGCTTATCCTGCTGGACATCATATGATGCCCAGTCAGGATAGCAGAACCACTGCCCCGCCGTCATTCTGCTATAGGCCGGGCGGGAATTAATAAAAGTGAATGAGAGTGACACTAAACAATATTCTTATTCCCCAAATATAAACTATACAGTCATTATCTTTGCAATTTCTTGTTCATGGGAACAAAAAATGTCAGGTCTCTTCCATGCCCATCTTCGAAATGGACTGCATAGCCAATTGGGGTGTCTATGCTTACCTATGTTCATAGTCAAAAGCACCTACAATGGGCATGTGAGCATCAGAACTGAAGCACCGTGCAATGGAATAAAGTGACTTGGTCTTATGACTTCAAGAATTGTTAAAGGAGCACAATAACAAGTTTAAATTCTCCAGATTTCAATCCAATTGAGCATCTATTGGGATGTTGATTCTCCCATTTCCATTAAGGCTGGGTTCACACTGCTGCGGGGGGAGATCCGGATGTGATTCGCACAGCAAATCACATCCGATCTCCGTAGCACTGCGAGTTCAGCCATACAGATAGTATGGCTGAACTCGCAGCTGTCCCGCAGCAAACTCGCACAGGACCCTTTTTTGGGTCCGCAACGGAATCGGATCGCATGGGGGTTCACACCATGCGATCCGATTCCTGTGCGAGTCGGCAGATCGCACTGCGATATGCCGACGGATCTGGGGGTGTCATTAACATATCATTGACACTCCCAGCCGTCCGCATAGGGCAGTGTGAACTGCCGGCGGGAGGTGAGCGATGCGGGAAAACGCCGCGGATTCGCGGCGTTCCCGCATCGCAATAGTGTGAACCTAGCCTAAAGGAGAGATTTTGGGGCTTCTACTTTAACCTGATTACTGTGTAAAAGAGGGACATTTGCATAATTTTGGATCTGAAGATTCTCAACAGGTGGCATTTCAAATCAAACATTTATATGGAATCTGCCTGATCAGTCATCTCTTCCTTTTCGCCAGTCTTTGTGGACATCTAGGATGAATACTTTCAAATTCCCATCTTTCCATCCACTCCCCCCCCCCCCCCATCCCTATCCCCTCAACAGGGCTATGTGCACTTTGCTGTGGACATAGAACATTACAAGTGGTTGCCCTTCCATTTGGCTTTTTCATGACACCTCTGGTCTTCACCAAGGTATTGACTCCCACCCCAGGTCCGCTGCACCCTGGACGACATCTCCCTAAAGGAACAAGTCTGTCCAGACCATGCCAATAAGTGTCCATGAAATCAAAAAAGTGGCAATACAGCGCTGTCTAAATAATTAAGAAAAATGTGAATACAACTGTTTTAAAATCACTGAGAAATTAAGAACCGTGAATAAATTAAAAGCTGCAATACCCACAATAACATCAACATATTTGTACAAAAAAGCTGCGCTACAATGGGTGAACGGCTATATGACACCAAATACAGCATACTGTGAAAAATAAAGAAATGGGATAAATCCTATACACAAATATTGCATACGATAGTAAATACTATCATATATAAGATCTGTACACCATAACCACTAAATTAGAGGTATAGTCTTTGCCAAATGTGAAAGGTTGTTCGTCCATTTTCAAATACAGCACTTCTTCGTAAGATCTCCACTGTGACAGGACACACAACACCAGCGATAAAGTGTCAAAGAGAGTGAGGGTCCTCCACCACCAGCAATACTGCCGCTTACCAGCTGCTTTGATCCCTAAATGAGACCAGATATCGCCAATGGCTTATCACCCAGCCAGGGTATAGTTAGAGCAGGGAAGGTGAGTCCTTTAGAACGTCCCACTCAGGCAATATTAGGCTCCTATGGTCACATCGCTCGTTTCCCACATACAAGGTAAAGAAACCACCATCGCGTAATATTGTCACTTATTTTATTAAAACAAAGATAGTATTGCACTTACATGTCCTCAGATATAAAGCGCCTATATAAAAACTCCAGCCGGCCAGCTATATACTCGCTGCCCGTCGCTTCCGGGATCAGCGCAGAATCTTGGTGACGTCAGCACGCCGCACCACCCAATGCCGTTTCGTTAAAAGTAACGTCTTCCAGGGGCACGGGCTCGTAAGTGCAATACTATCTTTGTTTTAATAAAATAAGTGACAATATTACGCGATGGTGGTTCCTTTTTCTTGTATGTGGTTAACGAGCGGTGTGACCATAGGAGCCTAATATTGCCTGAGTGGGACCTTCTAAAGGATTTGCCTTTCCCTGCTACCTATACCCTGGCTGGGTGATAAGCCATTGGCGATATCTGGTCGCATTTAGGGATCAAAGCAGCTGGTAAGCGGCAGTATTGCTGGTGGTGGAGGTCCCTCACACACTCTTTGGCACTTTTTCGGTGGTGTTGGGTCATGTCACAGTGGAACTCTTGTGAAGAATTGCTGTATTTGAAAATAGACTAACAACCTTTCACATTTGGCAAAGACTATGGCTCTAATTTATTGGTTATGGTGTACAGATCTTGTATATCAGGGGTTGGGAACCTTGGCTCTCCAGTTGTTTTGAAACTACAAATCCCATCATGCCTCTGCCTCTAGGAGTCATGTCTGTGATTGTTAGGGTCTTGCAATGTCTCATTAGACTTGTAGTTTCAAAACAGCTGGAGAGCCAAGGTTCCCTACCCCTGTTATATATGATAGTATTTACTATTGTATGCAATATTTGTGTATAGGATTTCGCTATTCTTTATTTTTCACAGTATGCTGTATGTATTTGATATCAAATAGCCGTTCACCCATTGTAGCGCAGCTTTTTTGTACAAAAGTGTCCATGAAATGCTGGCGACCTTGCAAGACATTTGTATGGATACTAAACTACCAGAATTCGGTAGTGGAACTGACCCACTGTTTGGAGTATCTTGGACTGATTTTGGACATGGCTCAGTCCAGATTTTTCAGGACTAGCTCCTGGCCCCTCCTTTCCCACATTTGGGAAAGGGGGAGAAATCCCAAAATTCACTTTTACATGAGTTTCTTGGCCCTTGAGGCAATAACGCAAGTCCAATTTCACCCAAGACTGCTGAACTCAACATTCTGGCTTTGTGGGTTAAGACTCGGCCTCTGGATTCTCCTATTTGCCTGACCAACAAAAGCAAGCTTGCCCTAGCAAGGTGGATTTGCAGTGTAGCATTCAAGTCATCAGAAGAAAGGCATTTACTGTTTTACAAGGTGCTTGCGATGGATACAACCTATCACACTGGGTTGGAACACTAGGTGCACTTTTCAATGAATGGGGAATTGGTCATTGGCAAAAGGCTCAGCTTTCAGTTGGCTTTGCCATGCTGAACCTCTCAACTATGCGGCCTCCCAACCAGAATTTAGTCAGACATTGTCATGGCAGTGACTTTCATCAACCTTAAAGGGGGCTCAAGACATTGCACAGCTCAAGTGGAGTGGACCTTGGATAGAAAACCATGTTCCAGCCCTGTCTGCAGTGCAAATTCCAGGCACGAAAATTGGCAGGCTGACTTTCTCAGTCATCAAGGTCTGGTTCCAGAGGTGATTTGTCAATTCACCTGTTTCTAAACCACTGTCGTAGGTGGGGGACACCAGACAAGGGCCTTTTATCGTCAAGGTTCAACAACTGTACAGATTTGATACCAGGAACAGGGATCCTCAGGTCTTTGTAATGGATGCACTGGGGGCTATGTAGGATAAGATTTATTAATTTGGTGCACCTTGCATAGGAATATAATTTCAGTTTGGAAACTGGAGAACTTTTCTACATCTGCCAGTTTTAATTCTGATTATGTCAGGGGAAAAAAACACTTTTTTTTAGAAGCCTGTGACTCTTAGAGCCGATTCACACAGAGGCAGCACGACTACCTCAGGCGACCTGCACACGACTTCAGCGGCGGCTTGCAAAATGACTTCTGTATAGAAGTCAATGCAAGTCACCTGAGTTCACCCCAAAAGTAGTGCAGGAATCTTTTTCTAAGTCTGAGTGACTTGAGTCACTCCTATTAGCACAGTTCCATAGTACAGAACAGGATGCAACTTGTCAGGCTGCTAAGTCGCCTCTGTGTGAACCGACTCTTACTGCATACTTCTGAGAGCCTGTGTTGATTGGCTTTTGTTTGTTTTCAAATGGGTATTGCATTACCATACGAGTCTAAAGGGGTGCAAAACCCACTTGATGCAGGTCAGGAGGAGGTTAACCGCAGGTCAGCACCTATCAATGACTTCTGAATAGTCTCAAACATCTCAAACTGATGCCATCAACAAAAGAACAATACCACAAAGGCCTTTTCATGGCAGTAAAGCTGGGGCTTTTTGAGCTGAATAATGATTATTCCCTTCAGAGGCTGTCTCAATTATTTTGCTTTGTGGCATATTCCGAATTGTGTAATCATAAGGCACAGTGGACCTGATCATTTTTTTTTTTTTTTTTTTTTTTTTTTTTTTTTATATACGTAACAGCAACCAGTCATATTCTTATTTTGTACTGCATTTTCAAAGAATGAAACATAGGGATGTGGCTTTTATCCCTTCCTCATGTATGATGCATATTTTAATATGTAGGCATTTTCTATTTCAGGTGTACGTTCATTATCATAGAATGTTTCATTATACTACAGAATGCACAAAGCTTGCATACATGGAGTGCCTGTCAGTATAGCAAATGCTAAATTTTTATGTATTAATATAAAAGTGCTCCTCCATAGTTACTATTGCCCCCTCTGGGCAATTTAGCATGCTGCAGAGTTTTATATAGGGGAAAATAGAATCCAATACACCAAGAAGTGGTTTGCTATTGGGGACAAAGCAGGTCCAAACCAAGAACATGAGGTGAGGTCAGTGGCTGGTGTGGTACTGGCTAGTATCAGACCCAAATACACAAAGGTTACACCCGCCCGATCGTTAGAGTGAGAGCAATAATTCTAACACTAGACCACCTCTAACTCTAAACATGTAACCTGTAAAAAAAAAAAAATATTTAAAGCGTCAGGGTGTCTGCTAAAACAATATATATAATGTTTGGGAGTTCTGAGTAATTTTCGAGCAAAAAAAAGATGATTTTTACATGTAGGAGAGAAGTGTCAGAATTGGCCTGGGTTATGCAAATAAGTATATATTGTTTTTAAGGTAATATACTATATTTTCAAAAGCTGTACTCAAGCAGATGGCTTAATGGACAAATTACTGAAGTTTGAAGTTATTATTTCCAACCAGTCATTTCACAGTAAATAGATAAATAATTATCATATACATATATGATTTAGCTTGAATATAACAGTACCTTTTCCAACAGAATTTGGTTTCTCCCTCTTAACTGGGATTGTGGGTAAATCTTATATACATAAACACATGTTTTCCTTCTAGTTAAGAGGGCTGGACTGGAAGGGGGGAGCATTTATTTTTTTTAGTTGCATGCCCCTTCTATGACACTGTAGTGAGAGGTGTACCTCCACTGCAGCATTTTTATTGGACAGCTGGGACCAATGGTACTTTACCATTGGTCCAAGACTCCGAGCTGTTCATTGAGCTCGGTGCCTCTGAGAGTGTGTCAGCTTTTATTTAATGTGGTCGCTCTGTCTTTAGCTTCTGACAGGCTGTGCAAGGAGCCCCATATCTCTGCGACCCCAGGTCTCCGCGCCTCAAAGCTTCAATTTTATTTTTATGTTCATGGCAGGTGAGGCCCTGACTGCACGTCTCTAGCCCAAACAGTACTATGCACAGTTCTGCAACCTAGTGTAGTGTTGCTTGAAGTTACTAGTGTGCTGCAGGCAAGCAGATGTAAAGACATAATTCATCCACAAAAAGGCCTTTTTTTTTTTTTTAATCCCCTCCCTTCATGGAGGTGGAAAAATTAGTGGCTGGCTTGAAAGTAATAAAAATGGCTGATCATAACATGGTTTTCCTCAATCAGTGCTGCTACAACTTAAATCAAATTGAATTAAAGCAATATGTACTTGTGTTTGTATGGCGTTGCTTTCTGCTGTGTATGCTTTCTCATATTTGAGGGGGTTTGTAAAGGTGATATTCACAGACATTTGCTCTTGAAGTAAGGATGAATTCTGCTGTTTTTGTTCTGGATAATCGCTTGCATACCTGCTTTGTTGCATTAAAGCAGTTTTACTCTCACATTTTACAGGGTGATAAATGTACCAGTTGCTCATATTGATTTTTTTCCCTGATTATTTTGCAGTACCCAGAGAAAGCCTTGTACACTCAGCTATGTTTCTATCGATTTATCTTTGACTGGGATTATGCGCTGGAGAAGGTTGTTACTGAGCAGGAGAAAGGTGAGGATACATGTGGCCCACTTGTATTACGTTGTCTTATGCTTCAGAATTATGTTAGAATGAAGAATTTGTTATAGATCGGTAAGAGGTGGACCTGAAAAATCTCTGCTCAGCAAGAGGTTTTGCATTCCTGCAAAGGCATTTCTACCCTTACAGACATGCCATATACCAAGCCTACACGAAGGTTAGCAGCTTGTGAAGCCACATTAACAAGTAATAATTGGCCGCACATTATTTTATCAAAATGTATGGTTCTCCTGCATAGGTTTAGTTTATTAATATGTCTAGGGCATAGCAAATAATTGCCTTGTTTCTTTGCACCTATTAAAACCACTTTAACAGGCAACAGTGGTAGTAGTAGAGAGGCTTGTGTATCAAAAGTGCTAATTAAGGCTCACTTGTGTATGGTGTGATAATCATAGTGCATGCAACACTTAGTGAGTGATGGTTTTCCATCTATTTAAAGTTGTATTATGTATTTATATTAACAAGTTTTTATTAGGAACTTTTTTTTTTTCCAAGAGCAGATATTACAGACACATATCAGATAGCCAGTGTACAGGTTTGACATATAGAAAAATACCTCTTGGATTGTAAGCTCTAATGAGCAGGGCCCTCTGATTCTGCTTGTACCAAGTTTGTATTGTAACTGTAATGTTTGCCTTCATTTTGTAAAGCGCTACACAAACAATTGGCACTATATGAATCCGGTATTATAATATAGGTAGTGCTAAACGGCTACCAGTCATATATCAAACAAATGTCAAAAATGGCATGTACAAAACTACAAATAAAAGTTCAGTATAATGTATATCTGCATAAAATAGTCAGAATCTCGTTTGCGGCAGTTGAAAGTTGAGGAGAAACATTTGGTCTTGGATATGAATGGCGGTTGAATTAAGACTGGATGTGCAATAAACTTCAACAATATCATCTAAATCAGGAAGCGTTTAAAGTGGTATTAAACCCAAAACCAAAAATGTAATATGTTGCAACTTCCCAAATATTCGATGTGGTGTTTTTTTTTTGTTTTTTGTTAGTTTTTTTAAGACCAACAACTAAATGATCACAGGCCACTGCTCACTCAGTTTTCAGTCTTCAGTGAACAGAGAGCCGGTGACGTTCAGTCACTGACTCTGTGCTCTGCCCCTCCAACACACTCACTGGACGGCTGGGCTGTGAAGGGGGCCTAAGTGGCTGGCTCAATCTTTCAACGGCGTGCTGAGGCTGAGCTAGCTACCGGTCAGAATTCTGGGTGGATCCTGACATTAAAGTCTGGGTCCCTTCAGGGCCTGGACTGGCTGAGTGGCATCAGCCGACAGCGGATACTAGACCGCAGTGCCCTGAATACGGGTCATAGGAGTGCAAAACTGAATGCACTCCTGTGACCCACAGGAGAAGTGGGGCCAAGCTTTGGACATTCCCTTTTCTGGAGGAGCATGGTAATCTTGGCTGTATTCCCCCTGGTGTGTTCATTAGCACTCCAGATGGAGAAATCAGGAGATGCTCTGAATATGTTATGGTTATCATTAAACTCGACAATACATTGATTCATATTTGGCTGATTCAGCAGGGACCAGCCACGTTTCGATATGGATAGGCTGGTTGTACATGTCTATTGATTGACTTGTGTACAACCAACCAGTTGGAAAATTGTCTCTCGATCAGTGTTGCTGCCTCCCCACTGTCAGAATACAGTAGCTCAGCAGGAGGAGTCGAGTCATTTTCTTTTGTTCAACCCACATGTTGAAGGGGGAAAAAAAAAAACTTGTGTATGGCCAACCTAACTTTTAGAGCAAGAGAGCACACTGGTGATTTAAAACATGACGTGTGGACTGAAGATACTTGCTGTTTATTAAATGTTCTGAAGAAGCAATATAATTACTGTTACTGTAATAGACTTTACGTATTTTATCATTCTGCATCGTCCCTAAAAAAAAAAAGCCCTCTGAATGTATTAAGAAGGATGGGAAGGTTTAAGAGGATACTTGAATCCTATCTAACAATGTTAATAATTTATAAGATAAATAAGGTTATTCTTTAGGGTACATAAAAGTACAGAGGATCAGCTTTTATTCTGAAACCTGCACTAAAAAAAATAGCAATAGGGCAATACTACCATAAATCCTTTGCTTATACCTGTGTTCTGGAGCCCAGCAATATAGAGTCATACTTTTAAAATGTACCTATCTACAAAGAATTAAATCTTCAAATACTACAGTTGTTTGGGCTACTTTTTTATTTTTCAATCGTTTCTTCTGAAAAATAACTTTGCTAATGGATAAACATGTGAATGGCTTAATAACATGCCCTCCTAGCAACTCAAGTCCACATGCATTTAGTTAAACAGTTATTGAATGACTTAAAAGGGTTTAATTGCATAGTACAGAATCTCCAGCCTTTCTCACTTGAATGTTGCGTACAAACTTTTTAGCACTACATATTTTAGACTTAAATGGTAAGTAAAGGATTTCTGGGTAAGATCATGCAGGCTCTGGCTGACTGTCAGTGGGAAAACAAGCAGGAGTAATATAAATACAGTGCAACAATAAAGTAGAGGCATTGTGCAAAAAAGTGTTTCATGTTACAAATGACCACCTTTTAACAATTGCATGGAATTATACCTGTGGTTGATACATATTTGTGAGTACTGGTTTAAATGAAGTAAATACACGTGTTAATGGAAATTCATTGTTAAGATGATTTGTGCCTGCTAAGATTCTGACTGTCAAAAGCATATCAGAATGTTTTCCCATCTTAAATAATTTAGCTTTGAATATAATTATGTAATTATTTTGACATAAAACATAACATAGTATCTCCACTTAGATGAAATGTCTGTTACAAGCTGAGTGATCACTAAAAGACACACAAATATGACTGAATGATAGGCAGCCCAATTTCTATTTACACAATAGAAAAACGCTTTAGCTATTATGGAGTTCTTTATATACCCCCTTTTTAATGAACCTTTTCTCCTGAAAAAAAATCAGCTGAATTTTCTTAGGCTGGACATGCACAATGCAGATTTCACTAGCAATCAACTGATATCTCAGCAAATTGGAACAAAATTTGCTTGCAGACTTGAGCAATATTGATTTTAACTTTGTTCCCCCTTGAGAGCTTTAGTAGTATTAGGGACTGCAGTTGTGCAGGCTTCCTATTGTGTCTATATCTTTATTGCGTTAACCTCTATTATGTGTAATGGCTAGTTTTTGTTGCCGGTAGTAGAGCATCGTTCTCCCGTTTTTGTGCTTATAACTTTGTGGAGCACTATTTTTTAATTTCACATTACAAAAAATGACTCTTTATGTTGCATATTCTGATATTCTGATTGAATTTGTCCTTTGGAGTTTCCCTTAAAGCTGACTGATCTCTGTGGAAGCTGTAAATCACTGTAGTAGTACTACAATGATAACCGCAGTCTTCTAGGTCCAGTGCTGATCAGCTGACCCTCTGCATAATAAGAGGGTCGCTCGCTCTGCACTGCCTCCATTCAGAGAAAGCCTTGTATTTTTTCAATGAATACAAGGCGTTCTTAGATTGGATGAGAGGAGGAAACTGGGTGGTTTTCAATCTCATCCAATCATAAAATGCCTTGTGTTTTAAAAAAAATACAAGGCTTTATATAAATGATGGAAGTGGCAAACAAGCGACCGCCTATGGTTACTATGCAGAATTGCAGCTGCTCTTGACTGTACCTGGAAGATTCTGCTATCACTGTAGTAGAGGTGATGACTACAGTGGTTTTCAGCTCGCACTGCGACTGGTCAGTTTTGCGATATGCATTCTTACATAGGTCCCCACTGGACCAAAATAACTATGCAAGAAAAATCACACCTTAAATTCATCCTTAAAGTATATTTTAAGCCAAATCTGTGGTTCCCCCCAGCCGCCCCCCAGGTTGAATCAAGTAGTGAGGGTTAAAACTATTTTTGGTGTTTTACCATATATGGTTTATTACGAAGATTTCCTTTTACTTCCTGTCTGTGGAGATCAGCTATACGACCATCTAATATTGAGTAGTTCCCTCTTTTGCCATCAGAACAGCCCTGACCTGCCGAGGCATGGACACCACTAGAACATCAAAGGCATGTTGTGGTATCTGGTGCAAAGCCGTTGGTAGCAAATCCTGTAAGTTTCGATGTGGTGCCTCCATGGACTTGCTTTTTTACCACGTCCCATAGATTGAGATATAGAGAGTTTTGAAGCCAAGTCAACAGCTTGAACTTGCTGTGGTGTTACTCAAACTGTTCTTGAAACATTTTTACAGTATCCTACTAAAGGATGTCGCTGTCATCAGGGAATACCATTTCCCTGAAGGGGTGTACTTGGTCAGCAACAATGTGAAAATGTCCAAATTGGGCCAATTGGACATTTTCCCTTCCCGGTGCCATGTGACTTGTTAATGTTACAAGGTCTCTGGTGTGAATGGGGAGCAGGTGTGTTTTATATTTGGTGTTATCGCCATCACTCTGTCATACTGGTCACTGGAAGTTCAACATGGCATGTCATGGCAAAGAACTCTGAGGATCTAAAAAAAAAAAATATATATATTTTTGCTTTACATAAAGATGGCCAAGGCTATAAGAAGATTGCCAAGACCCTAAAAATGAGCTGCAGCAAGGTGGCCAAGACCATGCAGCAGTTTAACAGGACAGGTTCCACTCAGAACAGGCCTTGCCATGGTTAACCAAAGAAGTTGAGTGCACATGCTTGGCGTCATATTCAGAAGCTGTCTTTGAGAAATAGACATATGAGTGCTGCCAGCATTGCTGCAGAGGTTGAAGGGGTAGGGGTCAGCCTGTCAGTGCCCAGACTATAGTCCGCATGCTGCATCAAATTGGTCTGCATGGCTGTTGTCCCAGAAGGGAGCCTTTTCTAAAGATGATGCACAAGAAAGCAGTTTGCTGAAGACAAGCAGACTAAGGACCTGGATTACTGGAACCATGTCCTGTGGTCTGACGAGACCAAGATAAACTTATTTGGTTCAGATGGTGTCAAGCATGTGTGGCGGCAACCAGGTGAGGAGTACAAAGACAAGTGTGTCTTGCCTACAGTCAAGCTTGGTGGTGGGAGTGTCATGCTCTGGGGCTACATGAGTGCTGCCGGCACTGGAGAAACTGCAGTTCATTGAGGGAACCATGAATGCCAACATGTGCAGTGACATACTGAAGCAGAGTATGATCCCCTCCCTTTAGAGACTGGGTCGCAGGGCAGTATTCCAACATAACGACCCCAAACACACCTCCGATGATCACTGCCTTGCTAAGGAAGCTGAGGGTAAAGCTGATAGACTGGCCAAGCACGTCTCCAGACCTAAGCCCTATTGAGCATCTGTGGGGCATCCTCAAATGGAAGGGGGAGGAGTGCAAGGTCTCTAACATCCACCAGTTCTGTGATGTTGTCAAATAGTAGTAGGAGTGAAAGAGGACTCCAGTGGCAATCTGTGAAGCTTTGGTGAACTCCATGCCCCAGAGGCAGTGCTGGAAAATAACAGTGGCCACACAAAATATTGACACTTTGGGCCCAATTTGGACATTTTCAATTTGGCTTTAAAAAAAAAGTTACCGTATATACTCGAGTATAGGCCGACCCGAATATAAGCCGAGGCCCCCAATTTACCCCCAAAAAAACTGGCAAACTTATTGACTCGTGTATAAGCCGAGGGTGAGACATGCCTGTCCATCCCTGTGTGTGTGTCCGTCCATCCCTGTGTGTCCGTCCATCCCTGTGTGTCCGTCCATCCCTGTGTGTCCGTCCATCCCTGTGTGTCCGTCCATCCATCCCTGTGTGTGTGTGTGTCCATCCATCCATCCATCCCTGTGTGTGTGTGTCTCCATCCATCCATCCATCCATCCCTGTGTGTGTGTGTCTCCATCCATCCATCCCTGTGTGTGTGTGTCTCCATCCATCCATCCCTGTGTGTGTGTGTCTCCATCCATCCATCCATCCATCCCTGTGTGTGTCTCCATCCATGTGTGTGTGTGTGTGTGTGTGTGTGTGTGTGTGTGTGTGTGTGTGTCCAGCCTACCTTTGTCCCGAGCCTCCGTCCCGTGCCTTGCCTCCTTGCCTCCGTCCCGTGCCGTGCCTTGCCTCCTTGCATCCGTCCCGTGTCGTGCCTTGCCTTGCCCCCGTCCCGTCCTGTCCCGTGCCCTCTTCGTCGGCGGCCATTGTAAAGTTCAAAAGCTGCGCCGCCGCCTTCGCCTGTGATAGGCGGAACACTGAATTTCCCAGCAGCCTGTGTTCCGCCTATCACAGACGTCGTATCATCCTCGTCCGTAGTACGAGGATGATACGATGTCCGTGATAGGCGGAACACAGGCTGCTGGGAAATTCAGTGTTCCGCCTATCACAGGCGAAGGCGGAGCCGGAGGCGCGGCTTTTGAATAGAATGGCCGCTGTCTGTCTGCTCGACACGCTGATCGAGCGGGCAGACAGCGATGACTCGAGTATAAGCCGAGGGGGGCACTTTCAGCCTCAAAAAAGAGGCTGAAAATCTCGGCTTATACTCGAGTATATACGGTAATCACTTGAATCCAATAGAAAATCTATGGAAATAACTAGAGATCAGAGCTCATAGAAGAGGCCCACAGAACCTTCAACATTTGAAGACTGTGTGAAAGAATGGGTAAAAATCACACCTTAGCAATGCATGCGCCTAGCATACAGGAGGCGTCTTGAGGCTGTCATTACCACATTACTCACAAAGTATTTTGTACCAAGTATTAAATACATTTCAGTTAGCGTGTTCAATACTTTTTCTCTGTGACATTCCAATCTTATTGCACATAATTTAATTTCTGAACTTATTTGTTTTGGTTTCTTTATGTATGGCTTGCATGGGTTGTTACTAACGTGGTGAATTTAATGTCAATAGCAACTTTAAAAAAAAATGTACATATAAAAAATAAAAATGTTCCCACTGTGTGCGTGTGTGAGATATAGATATAGAGATATAGATATAGATATATATAGATATATATATATATATATATATATATATATATATATATATACATACATACACACATACACACATACACACATACACACATACACACATACACACACACACACACACACACACACACACACACACACACACTACCTCAAAGTTGAGTACACCCCTCACATTTTTGTAAATATTTTTGTAAATATTTTATTATATATTTTCATGTGACAACACTGAGGAAATTATACTTTGCTACAATGTAAAGTAGTGAGTGTACTGCTTGTATAACAGTGTACATTTGCTGTCCCTTCAAAATAACGTAACACACAGCTATTAATGTCTAAACCGCTGGCAACAAAAGTGAAGTACATTTGTTGTAAACATACAGATTTGATCCTATGAAGAGGATTGTAGGATCTCACGTTAATACCCTCTGGTAAAGCCTGGTCTTGGAAGACCAATAGGGACAGTCCAGAAATAACCAAAGGCCAAGAGGCTTAAGCTGGACATACTGCTAGTCAATTTTTGAACAATGATCACATGAACATTCATATGAAAATTCATCAGTACATTTGAGCACTTGCAGAATGCCATTTGAAAAAAAAAAAGTTTGCTTTTAACATTTGATAATGAAGTGAATAGACTTTCCTGAATAGATACTGTTACTGTTAGAAATTTGCAAGCCAGGCACTATTGAGGAATGGGTCAACCATCCAAACCTTCCTCGATCTGACTGAATGTTTTGTAATGTTTGTAGATACCTTAAATTATCCCTTGCATCCTCAGCAATTAGTGTTATTTTTGACACAATGTTAATGTATATGGTCAGAGTAGAATATCCTTTGGTGCCACTGTGACCACAGAAACCACTTCAGAATGGTAGGAGTATATCGAGCATTTATCATTCATGCATATACTGTATATAATATTGGTGCCTCAGAGTTAGTCATTTTGATCTTACACAGCTCCTGATGTTTAGTTCCAAAGGAAGAAAAAATGTAACCCCTTGGGCAGTTCTCATTTTCTCTTTAGGGAAAAAAAAATTCCTGATCAGTATTTTTTTCGATCTAATTTGGAAGAAACATATTTAGTTCCCTTAATAAATTTCAATATTCATTTTCCAATACTGCAACACAAAAATAGCTTAACAATTCCTACTGTACCCTTACTAAACTGATGATCACTGCTTCATGCCATCTCTCTAATGTGAGTACATCAAAAGGAGTATTTCACACACTTCAGAACTTTGACAAATACCACTTTAATGGGTGTTCTCTTTGGTTTGTCCTAAAATTAGAAATGTGTTATGCATTGATACTCATTGCTCTTGCCTTGCTGATACCACACAGGTGAAGATAAAGATATATAGCTATCATACATTGTACACATACAATAGGTGTCATCACGGCGGCCATAGGTGGCACTTATGACATTTTCTTTTTGAAAGTAACATTTATTATATGTGGTATTGCCTTTTACCACCGTACATTTTATATCCCTGTGTGTGAATGCTAATGTGGTTGTGACAGGCATTTTTTTCCCCCATTGATTTGAAATTCAAATGAAAGTAGCCTGTAACGTCGATTGCAATCTAAGACTCCTTGAATACCATACATTTGCGCATCCTTGAAAATCTTTTGTGATTGTAACTGAACCTTGAGCAACCCTAAAGGTCACTCCCAGTGATGTTTAATAAGTTGCCGTCTATTTCTTGGAGAATAAAGCAAACTCCACAGTGCTTTGCCCTCTTCTC
This sequence comes from Lithobates pipiens, assembly GCF_037356315.1. NCBI lineage: Eukaryota > Metazoa > Chordata > Amphibia > Anura > Ranidae > Lithobates > Lithobates pipiens. The sequence goes on from NW_027507748.1 coordinate 168,189,845, forward strand.
CCCCATCCTTTTTTATCCACTTCCAAATCATGGACAAAGTAGTTAAGTTAATGATGTAGAATATAAAATATTCTACACTGTTTTCCAAATCATTTTCAAATATACTAAAAAGTCCCAATTGTACAAATATTTACCCTTTTCTTTGAAGCTCCTAGATGAGCTCTAGTGTAACTAAGTGTGGTGTACAATTGAAGTGTTCGTCTAAAAATCTTGCTACAAGGCCACAGAGAAAATACAAGCTCAGGGTTGGCCTATTAAATAAAAAACACCAACTTTGAACAGCATAAGAGCACCAACACATACAAGAATATGGCAATACGGCAACTTTTAGGTTATACTGTAACTATAACCCAGACACCATTGAAGACCAGATCCTATTGAAACTGGGGGGGGGGGGGGGGGGTGGAGAATGATTCCCTAGTCTCCCTAATAAAAAGCCTGCATTCAATCAACTCCTGGCAGGTACGTGAGTGTATGAAGGGGGCTCAGAACTGGCACTTTTTACCTACACCACTCCTAAACCTTACCATGCTTTGCATTGATGTCATTGCCATTCTGGGTGGCAATGGCATTAGATTTTGCACATGTTCATACCCTGTCCCTTTTTCTGTTCATTTGTTTATACATTGCCATGTTAGCTATGACCTTACCAAGTGCAAGCTTTTACCATGGCAACCTACGGTAAAAGAAAAGCAGGAAGGAATAGAGGCATTGTAGCAGCAGGCATCTTTGCATGCATGGAAGTGTTGCTATTTACCTTAACTATGTTGCAGGGAATTCTTAACTGCTCCAACCTGCAGATGCCTATTGCACAGCAAGGCCCTCCTCCACAGCCAAGGAAATTAAGGTATAGAAGGTTAGAATCTCAGCTAGTTCAGCAGGAACTGGTGGAGATTCGAACCATGTATGGACGGGTCGAATGTACCCAAGTTGATCAACTTGGGTACAACCAGCCTGTCGGATTTTACATGCAATTTATGCTGGGAGGCGTCCGACTGTGCACCTTACACTTAATGGTCAGAGCTGTTGCAGTCTCCCTCTTTTATACTCGGAAGCATTTTTTGTGATGGGATTGAGGGGTATATGGGTCCTGACAGAGGCTATAGTGAGGGGGTCCCATGATTTCTGATGGTGGCTTTGTGTGCTTTGTATGCAGTGAGTAGACTCTGGTTTTAACTATGCCTCTTTAAGACCTTCCCACTGTTGGCAATTTGACCACACCTACCATTCGGCAGGGGAATGAGTATCTGCACCTATATTCTAACAAAAAAAAAGCTGACTATAAGTAATCAAAAAGTAATCTAAAATGTTTACTTTGTTCAGATCTATTATACCATGAAAGTAATAGGTAATGTCCGTCTTTTTTTTTTTTTTTATAGTCTAATTCTAGGATGCAAAGGGACAGATTTAAGCCTCGTACACACCAGTAGTTTTATTTATTTTTTCGTTCAAACCCCCCAGAATACTCCATTGGCTGAGTGCTGATCGGGAGCCAGTCGGCAGACCTTTTTCGGACATATGCCTCTTTGACAGAAGCCAGCTGAACAGCCAGCTTCTGTCAGACCAACTCCAGCACGCAAAGGCTAAATGTTGGATAGTTTCTATTGAACTGGCCAATGCCACCCGACGCTCAGCCTGTGTGTACCAGGCTTTACTAAAACTGGTTCACATTTTGGAATTTGGAGCAGCTGTGCATATTAATCAAGGTTTTATTGTCAAAGCTTAATTGAACAAGCTGAAGTTATAAGCTGATTGGCTACTATGTACAGCTGCACAAGGTTCTGTTTGCATCAGTTTTAGTAAATTTTCCCCAACATGTTTTTTCAGTCGTATATTGTATTCATCTTAAATGCCTCGTTTATTTTAGATTTTTGTGTCTTAATTTGGTCGTCTTGGAAAGAGTATTTTTTTTTTTTTCTTCCATTCGCAATGCACATTTACTTAGTGATTGTAGCCATAGGTTCCACTGTTTGAGTATCTAGTTGAAAAGTCATAACAATGCAATAAATGAGAGTTTCCATGTCCAGATTTCATCCCCTTTCATTTGCCCCTAAGCAAATATACTCTCGTTGTTCTCAGCCATACTACAGCTAAAGGATTTTCTCCAAGGGGAGATTGGCAGGTTTAATTTATTTGATATGTGCAATCACAGTCCATGTTAAATTCAGAACTGCTTGTCCAATCAAGGATTCGACATAGGAGAGAGGGAGTAACAAGCAGGCTGCACACTATAATAAAGAAATCTGTTGATTGAAAACAGTTTGTAGATTTTGGAAATGATAGGGGATGTAATTGGTAAGAAAGAGGAGAACTGGGCTTCATAAATAATGGGAAATAGAGCATATATTGTTCCAATGATAATGCTAACTCAATTTAGTAATACATCAGGGCTGAATTTTATATACATTTCTATTTTCCTTTCTCTCTGCAGCCTGGTTGTTATGTCTAGGGCATTATTACTAAATTGTAATTGCCAGGCTGTGGCCTTCAGGGTTTCTGAATGTATCCATGACTTAATATGGTGACTGGAACAATGAAAATTGCAGGCTGTAAACCACTGGTCCGGTTTCATCCAGTGCATGCTTTGTCTGATACATTTTACATTTGTTGGAAAAGCTTGCTTTATGTATCTATTATGCCATCTATTGTAACTTAAATTTTATAAATATTTGCTGTGCATTATTAAGTGTACTTTGTGTAAGTAAACTAGTTTTAGTTTGAATTAATGTGAATTTAATCACAAGGATGAGCAATTGCTTGTAGAGCTATGTTGGTTAAATTAAGAATTGGATCTTGCATAACAGGGGTGTCAAAACTTTTTTCAAAGATGGCCAGATTTGATGAAGTGAACATGGGTGAGGGCTGACCATTTTGCCTGACATTCTTTGAACCATTAAAATTTCGGTCGAATTCGGTCGTTCGAGCACTAATACACTGCCCAACAAGAATTCTCTTGCCTTTGTCGCGCTTGTTCCCGACACACAGGCAAATGCTCTGCTCTTTAGGGGTACCATTAATTCTTAATGGTACCCCACACATTTGAAAATGTGGGGTGCTTTGGTCCAGTGTAATAAAAAAAAAAAAAAAAAGCTTGGGGACTTATTTCCCTGCATTTTTGTGGGTAGGGAAACCCATTGAAATGAATGGGCTGCCCTACACGCAGCCACACAGAAGTAAACCAAGGGCTTGTTCACATGTCAGGTTGGAGGGCCAGTAAAACCACATGGTTAAGCTGTTTTTTACCACCCCCAACTTCTCCCCCTTTAGCTGTAGAAGGAGCAGTTAAGGGTGTACACATGCTGTGGCTACAGCTGGAGGTATATCCAGGGTGAATGGGCCTACACTGCAGTTACTCTGCAACTGTATGGATTGCACAGTTGCGGTATAGTGATGCTGCATTTACTGGCTTAAAACAGATGGTGAGGAGGCAACATAATGCCTCTTTACCACCTTTCAAATGCCTCTGAAAAGTGATCTGTGTATGGATTGCTTTTCAGAGGAGCAGCAGTCCTGGCTGATATCACACACAAGCCCTATAAAAGCAGTTCTGATAGTAGAAGAATGGGGGGGTTCGGATTAAAAGTAAAATACACACAGACAAATGCACGCACATACATACAGACACAGGCGCATGCACGCGCATACATACAGGCGCATGCACGCGCATACATACAGGCGCATGCACGCGCATACATACAGGCGCATGCACGCGCATACATACAGGCGCATGCACACGCATACATACAGGCGAATGCACACGCATGCAGATGCAGGCATCCAGGCGCATTCATGCATGCGCATGCCTACGCGCATGCATGCACAGACACATGCACAAAGCCCTTTTAACACTAATCTAGCTTTTAGCACAGTACTGTACCTTTTTAGCTTCCTCATTCAGCCGGGTACTGCACTGTAGGGGAAAGCGGAGAGCACAGCACACTTCCCTGCACCTTACTTTCACTTTTGAAGCCGAAGGAGCTTCTCACAGTGCAGTGGATTTGGCTCATCTGACAGCCCTCATCCCGCAGCACACTGATTGAGATAGCCGGGCGGGCCATTCAAAACCGGGCCGGACTTTGGACATGCCTGTTGTATAACAAAGGAGAAGGATATCATTCAAACATGTCAGTTCAGATGTGTGCACAGGCATTCTCCATTGTTTTTTTTTTTGTTTTTTGTTTTTTTATTTCGGTTAGCATGATTGTCTAGTACCTTTTCGGGACTGATAACTCCAGTAGATGATCAGTGAAGGTCTTTAACCAGAGAGAATGCCAGCCAGCTTGGAAATGCTCATCCAGTAGGCCTTGGTGTCTCCATTAGACCTTTGTCTTCCGTCATTCAGGCATTTATTTCATTGGCCAGAATTGTAATGGTTTCTGCCCATTGAAATTAATAAATACTTAAGTGCGTTTTAGACACATTTGGCATTTTTTATGCCCAAAAGCTCCTCTCCTGAACACAAAAGCAGCTTTGACTGCCTCTAAACTCTGCTGTTCATTAACTCCTCTAGAAGCCTATGTGTGCATGAACTCAAGCTTTTATTGAGGTGTGTTTAGGAAAAAAAGGCCATAATTCCCAAAAACGGTCAGTTTAGGATCAGTAGTGTGCATGAGGTCTTAAAGTTGAAATGAGTAGTGCTGTAATTCACAGTAACATGAACAATGGTTTTGTTAAAGTGTTACTAAACCCACAACAGTAAAATCTGGTGTATATGCAGTAAAGCATGCTTGTTATACTCACTATGAAACCTAAGGGGTTAATCTTCGGCATTGTGTAAAGGCTGTGTGATCCTCTCTCTCTGATACTCCCCTTCTTCCACTATCTCCCAATTATTTTCTGATAATACAGAGCTCAGGGACAAGCTGCACATGCTCGGTTTTAGTGCATTTTGCTGGAGAGTGTTTCATTTTTCTTGAGCGCTTGTGTGATCAGCACAGGGCCTGGAGGGTCAGAGGAGAATGAAAACTGCTACAAGTTACAAGGCTGCTATGTACTGCTGACGAGAAAGGTATTTCTTTTTCATACATCATGGGACACAGTCTGACTAATATTCATCTGCTGGGTTATACTCCATCTCCAGGTCAATGGACACTGGTAGACCAAAGGTCTTTATACAGGAAGTAATCCCCTCCCATAAAGGAAGCACTTCAGTTTATCGGGATCTGCAAGGTGGATGGTATGGTTTGTTTGAACTCTCTGAGCTCCAGGTCTCTAGTCCTGCAAATGGTTCTTAAATGAATCAAGGGATTGACCATCAAATCCATTTGACACAGGATTTATAAGCTTAGATAAATGGTACCAGAGCCTCACAAATTTGACTCAAGATCCTGCGTGGTTTTGCCTATAATGCGGCCTCCGGGCGATGGATGCCACGAAGTGGAATCCTGGATACCACAGCACTAAGGCATTCCTGCAGTGTACTGTACAGGTCCAAGGGAGTGGACCGTAAACATGAAAAGGGTACCCAGTCATGCTAGCTAGAGGCTGGACACTTGTGTGTGGTGACCAGACGGGGTAATTTTGGGCTAGCTGTGAGTGTTTGTTTGCAAAGTGTACCTTTTTTTTGCTTGTCTGGCTGTTTTTCTTACCTGTATGATGGCACACGACGGTTCGCCATTTCGCCCTGGTTCACCAGGGCGCATGTGTGTTTGCAAGAGTGCCGCTGTGCATAGCAGTTTGTTTGGCGGCCATGGGGCACGCGGCTTCGACGTACAGTAGCCTTTATCTGGGCGCACAAGGATTTGCTTCATATGCGAATACAGCCCCACACCCGTTCACCGATACCACGCACGTGTACACGTACAGTACATTCCGGCGCACACCCAGCTTAATTGAACAAGCTGAAGTTATAAGCTGATTGGCTACTATGTACAGCTGCACAAGGTTCTGTTTGCATCAGTTTTAGTAAATTTTCCCCAACATGTTTTTTCAGTCGTATATTGTATTCATCTTAAATGCCTCGTTTATTTTAGATTTTTGTGTCTTAATTTGGTCGTCTTGGAAAGAGTATTTTTTTTTTTTTCTTCCATTCGCAATGCACATTTACTTAGTGATTGTAGCCATAGGTTCCACTGTTTGAGTATCTAGTTGAAAAGTCATAACAATGCAATAAATGAGAGTTTCCATGTCCAGATTTCATCCCCTTTCATTTGCCCCTAAGCAAATATACTCTCGTTGTTCTCAGCCATACTACAGCTAAAGGATTTTCTCCAAGGGGAGATTGGCAGGTTTAATTTATTTGATATGTGCAATCACAGTCCATGTTAAATTCAGAACTGCTTGTCCAATCAAGGATTCGACATAGGAGAGAGGGAGTAACAAGCAGGCTGCACACTATAATAAAGAAATCTGTTGATTGAAAACAGTTTGTAGATTTTGGAAATGATAGGGGATGTAATTGGTAAGAAAGAGGAGAACTGGGCTTCATAAATAATGGGAAATAGAGCATATATTGTTCCAATGATAATGCTAACTCAATTTAGTAATACATCAGGGCTGAATTTTATATACATTTCTATTTTCCTTTCTCTCTGCAGCCTGGTTGTTATGTCTAGGGCATTATTACTAAATTGTAATTGCCAGGCTGTGGCCTTCAGGGTTTCTGAATGTATCCATGACTTAATATGGTGACTGGAACAATGAAAATTGCAGGCTGTAAACCACTGGTCCGGTTTCATCCAGTGCATGCTTTGTCTGATACATTTTACATTTGTTGGAAAAGCTTGCTTTATGTATCTATTATGCCATCTATTGTAACTTAAATTTTATAAATATTTGCTGTGCATTATTAAGTGTACTTTGTGTAAGTAAACTAGTTTTAGTTTGAATTAATGTGAATTTAATCACAAGGATGAGCAATTGCTTGTAGAGCTATGTTGGTTAAATTAAGAATTGGATCTTGCATAACAGGGGTGTCAAAACTTTTTTCAAAGATGGCCAGATTTGATGAAGTGAACATGGGTGAGGGCTGACCATTTTGCCTGACATTCTTTGAACCATTAAAATTTCGGTCGAATTCGGTCGTTCGAGCACTAATACACTGCCCAACAAGAATTCTCTTGCCTTTGTCGCGCTTGTTCCCGACACACAGGCAAATGCTCTGCTCTTTAGGGGTACCATTAATTCTTAATGGTACCCCACACATTTGAAAATGTGGGGTGCTTTGGTCCAGTGTAATAAAAAAAAAAAAAAAAAGCTTGGGGACTTATTTCCCTGCATTTTTGTGGGTAGGGAAACCCATTGAAATGAATGGGCTGCCCTACACGCAGCCACACAGAAGTAAACCAAGGGCTTGTTCACATGTCAGGTTGGAGGGCCAGTAAAACCACATGGTTAAGCTGTTTTTTACCACCCCCAACTTCTCCCCCTTTAGCTGTAGAAGGAGCAGTTAAGGGTGTACACATGCTGTGGCTACAGCTGGAGGTATATCCAGGGTGAATGGGCCTACACTGCAGTTACTCTGCAACTGTATGGATTGCACAGTTGCGGTATAGTGATGCTGCATTTACTGGCTTAAAACAGATGGTGAGGAGGCAACATAATGCCTCTTTACCACCTTTCAAATGCCTCTGAAAAGTGATCTGTGTATGGATTGCTTTTCAGAGGAGCAGCAGTCCTGGCTGATATCACACACAAGCCCTATAAAAGCAGTTCTGATAGTAGAAGAATGGGGGGGTTCGGATTAAAAGTAAAATACACACAGACAAATGCACGCACATACATACAGACACAGGCGCATGCACGCGCATACATACAGGCGCATGCACGCGCATACATACAGGCGCATGCACGCGCATACATACAGGCGCATGCACGCGCATACATACAGGCGCATGCACACGCATACATACAGGCGAATGCACACGCATGCAGATGCAGGCATCCAGGCGCATTCATGCATGCGCATGCCTACGCGCATGCATGCACAGACACATGCACAAAGCCCTTTTAACACTAATCTAGCTTTTAGCACAGTACTGTACCTTTTTAGCTTCCTCATTCAGCCGGGTACTGCACTGTAGGGGAAAGCGGAGAGCACAGCACACTTCCCTGCACCTTACTTTCACTTTTGAAGCCGAAGGAGCTTCTCACAGTGCAGTGGATTTGGCTCATCTGACAGCCCTCATCCCGCAGCACACTGATTGAGATAGCCGGGCGGGCCATTCAAAACCGGGCCGGACTTTGGACATGCCTGTTGTATAACAAAGGAGAAGGATATCATTCAAACATGTCAGTTCAGATGTGTGCACAGGCATTCTCCATTGTTTTTTTTTTTGTTTTTTGTTTTTTTATTTCGGTTAGCATGATTGTCTAGTACCTTTTCGGGACTGATAACTCCAGTAGATGATCAGTGAAGGTCTTTAACCAGAGAGAATGCCAGCCAGCTTGGAAATGCTCATCCAGTAGGCCTTGGTGTCTCCATTAGACCTTTGTCTTCCGTCATTCAGGCATTTATTTCATTGGCCAGAATTGTAATGGTTTCTGCCCATTGAAATTAATAAATACTTAAGTGCGTTTTAGACACATTTGGCATTTTTTATGCCCAAAAGCTCCTCTCCTGAACACAAAAGCAGCTTTGACTGCCTCTAAACTCTGCTGTTCATTAACTCCTCTAGAAGCCTATGTGTGCATGAACTCAAGCTTTTATTGAGGTGTGTTTAGGAAAAAAAGGCCATAATTCCCAAAAACGGTCAGTTTAGGATCAGTAGTGTGCATGAGGTCTTAAAGTTGAAATGAGTAGTGCTGTAATTCACAGTAACATGAACAATGGTTTTGTTAAAGTGTTACTAAACCCACAACAGTAAAATCTGGTGTATATGCAGTAAAGCATGCTTGTTATACTCACTATGAAACCTAAGGGGTTAATCTTCGGCATTGTGTAAAGGCTGTGTGATCCTCTCTCTCTGATACTCCCCTTCTTCCACTATCTCCCAATTATTTTCTGATAATACAGAGCTCAGGGACAAGCTGCACATGCTCGGTTTTAGTGCATTTTGCTGGAGAGTGTTTCATTTTTCTTGAGCGCTTGTGTGATCAGCACAGGGCCTGGAGGGTCAGAGGAGAATGAAAACTGCTACAAGTTACAAGGCTGCTATGTACTGCTGACGAGAAAGGTATTTCTTTTTCATACATCATGGGACACAGTCTGACTAATATTCATCTGCTGGGTTATACTCCATCTCCAGGTCAATGGACACTGGTAGACCAAAGGTCTTTATACAGGAAGTAATCCCCTCCCATAAAGGAAGCACTTCAGTTTATCGGGATCTGCAAGGTGGATGGTATGGTTTGTTTGAACTCTCTGAGCTCCAGGTCTCTAGTCCTGCAAATGGTTCTTAAATGAATCAAGGGATTGACCATCAAATCCATTTGACACAGGATTTATAAGCTTAGATAAATGGTACCAGAGCCTCACAAATTTGACTCAAGATCCTGCGTGGTTTTGCCTATAATGCGGCCTCCGGGCGATGGATGCCACGAAGTGGAATCCTGGATACCACAGCACTAAGGCATTCCTGCAGTGTACTGTACAGGTCCAAGGGAGTGGACCGTAAACATGAAAAGGGTACCCAGTCATGCTAGCTAGAGGCTGGACACTTGTGTGTGGTGACCAGACGGGGTAATTTTGGGCTAGCTGTGAGTGTTTGTTTGCAAAGTGTACCTTTTTTTTGCTTGTCTGGCTGTTTTTCTTACCTGTATGATGGCACACGACGGTTCGCCATTTCGCCCTGGTTCACCAGGGCGCATGTGTGTTTGCAAGAGTGCCGCTGTGCATAGCAGTTTGTTTGGCGGCCATGGGGCACGCGGCTTCGACGTACAGTAGCCTTTATCTGGGCGCACAAGGATTTGCTTCATATGCGAATACAGCCCCACACCCGTTCACCGATACCACGCACGTGTACACGTACAGTACATTCCGGCGCACACCCAGCTTATTTAAGCTGTATAGGTCAAGCATGCGGTGCTTCCAGATGGCAGCTGGGAGACAGAGCAGGCTCTGAACTGACACTTGCAGCAGTTCATTTTCTCTTTCGTTCATTGACGGACACAGCACCTTTTAATCTTGACCTTAGGGTTATATCGCCACCTTCAGGAGAGGACTAGGCAGAACATGTAAAAACAGCAAAACTGCACAGTACCTACTGGCTATAACCCCTCCCTCTGCTTCCAGCAGCTTAGGTTTTTTTCTGCTTAGTATAGTAGAAGGATCTGGCTCCCATTTGTAGCGACCTAGTGATGGTGCCAAGGATCTTCACCAAGGTGCTAGCCCCAATTCTGGCATTGCTAAGACAATGAGGGATCGCAATCGTGGGTTACCTGGATGACCTCCTCCTGAGAACAGTTTCTACCTCAGAATTGAGGAAGTTCTCACCATACAGACTCTCCGGGAGTTTGGTTGGGTGTTGAACCTCCAGAAGACGGTGTTGATGCCGACTCAACGCATGGAGTACTTGGGCTTGATTCTGGACTCCTCAGAGGCGAGAGTCTTTCTCCCTTCAGGCAAGCTGCGATGAAGTTATTGGTGTCCCGTAGATTGTCGTCGCTGCGTTTTGTATGCGAGTTCTGGGTCTCATGGTAGCCACTTTCGAAGCAGTACCATATGCTCAATTCCACACTCGAGTCTTGCAGAAAGATCCTGTCCAAATGGGACAAATCTCCGACATCCCTGGATTGTCAAATTCGGGTGAGCCAGCTAGTCATGGATTCCCTTCTCTGGTGGCTGAGGTCTCCAGCCTTTCAGTCCAGGAAGTTGTTCCTTCTTCTTGGTGATCACAACGGACGCCAGCCTGACCGGCTGGGGAGAAGTTTGGGGCGTACAGACGGCCCAGGGTCGCTGGATGTAAGAAGAATCCTGCCTCTCCACGTGGTCACAGAGGCTTCAGGGGCGTCTGGCCAGGATCCAGTCGGACAATGCCACGGCGATGGCATATGCCAACCATCAAGGAGGGACAAGGATGCACCACTGGAGCTCGCTTACATCCTGCAGTGGGCAGAGCGGAGTGTGCCGGCTCTGACTGCCGTATACATTCTGGGTGTAGAAAACAGCAGGCAGACTACCTAAATCGTCAGCTGCTGGACCGGGGGGGATGGTTGCTGCATCCGGATGTATTTCGGCTCATTTGCCTAAGGTGGGGTACGCCAGATGGGCATCTCTTGGCTCAATCTGAAGGTACAGAGTTTTGTGACCAGGTCAAGAGACCCCTGGGCGGATGCATCAGACGTGTTGGTGGCGATCGGCTGATTTATGCCCCCCCCCCCCCCACTCAGGCTCCTACGCTATCTGCTACGCAGGGTGGAGGCCGAGGGGATTCCGGTGATTCTGATTGCACCAGATTGTCCTCGACATCCTTGGTATGCTGACATTGTCAGAATGGTGGTTGGATGTTCCTTGGGGGCTGCCGATGCAGGAAGACCTTCTGTCACAAGGTCCAATACATCATCCTGCTTTACGGTCATTGGTTTTAACGGCATGGCGGTTGAAAGCCAGGTGCTAAGGGACCGAGGACTATTTGATTCGGTAATCTCCACTATGCTGAGAGCACGGAAGTCCTCTTCTCTGAAGAGTTATCATCGTATGTGAAAGGCTTACATCTCCATGTGTGAGGAGATGGGGTGGCGTCCGTGTACATTTTCAGTTTTCAGGATCCTGCTGTTTTTGCAGAGGAGTGGATCAGAAACCTTTGGTGACTTATTGGTGAGTACGTTTGTTCAGGAGGTTCAACATGTGGCTCCTCCGGTCCCAAAAATGTGTCAGAATTGTCCGATGTGTCCGCTATAATGTCGCAGTCACGCTAAAAATCGCGGATCGCCGCCATTACTAGTAAAGAAAATTATCCATAAAAATGCCATAAAACTATCCCCTATTTTGTAAACGCTATAACTTTTGAGCAAACCAACCGCTTATTGCGATTTATTTATTAATTTTATTACTATTATTTTTTTATTAACTGAGGATAAAAGGCTTTTTTATATATATTTTTTTGGGCATATTTATTATAACAAAGTTTTAAAAAAGTTTTTTTCAAAATTGACGCTTTTTTTTGTTTATAGCGCAAAAAATAAAAACCAGAAGAGTTGATCAAATAACACCAAAAGAAAGTTCTCTTTGTGGGGAAAAAAAGGACGTCAGTTTTGTTTGGGAGCCACGTCGCACAACCGCGCAATTGTCTGTTAAAGCAACGCAGTAAAAAGTGCTCTGGTCAGGAAGAGGGTAAATTCTTCTGGGGCTGAAGTGGTAAAAGGATTCAATACAGCAGGTTTCTCCTTTTGACTCTTTCATCTGTACATACTCTTGTGGCTTAAGAACTGGTCAGCCAAGCTTCCTTGTAAAAAGTTATTGGCATGTTTCCCTTTTCATGGGGAACATTTGGTCATCATTTGGATAAATATATCTAAAAGATTTCCATAGGGAAGAGTTCTCTACTTCCTGTGAAGAAAAGCACAAGACATCCCTCGTTTAAAACCTCAGGGTCTGCTTCTTCAAATGTCTCAGCGTCAAGGCAGTTCCGGTTCCAACAGGGTGCTAGGGCCAGGGGCAAGCCGCAGGGCCAGAAGACGCCATGGGTCCAAAATTCTTATAAATCCAGCACGATGCCTTCCTTTTGAGTGGACGCCCGCACTCCATCAGGTGGAGGGAAGGCTGCTGCACTTTGCGGACATTTGGAGAACAATAATTCAGGACGAGTGGGTCACCTCCAATTTTTATCTTCCGGTTACAAGCTGGAATTGAGGGGGTTCCCCCTCAGAGGTTTTTAAGATCCAACATTCCCTCTGATCCTCCAAAAAGAAACGTATTGCTTCAGGCACTACATCATCAAGGAGTGATTGTAGAGGTTCCTGTATCCAAAAGGGGCACAGGGTTTTACTGGAACCTGTTTAGGGTCAAGAAACCAAACGGGGACACAAGGCTCATTTTGGACCTAAGATCCCTGAACCAGTATCTACTGATATAGCCCTTTTGGATGGAGTCTTTCCACTCAGTAGTAGCCTCACTCCAGATGGGAGACTTTCTAGCATCCATCAATATAAAAAACACGCATTTACACATGCCTATCTTTCAGTCTCATCAGAGGTTCCTACGTTTTACAGTAGAGGAATGTCATTTTTCGATTTGTGGCTCTACCCTTCAGGCTTGCTACAGCTCCCCGGGTGTTCACAAAGGTCCTAGCACCAGTACTGGCTCTTTTAATCACTTATTACAGGCTTTAGAACACAGCATTATATACACAGTGCGGTATTTGAAAAGCTTATCAAAGTCCAAAAAGTCAGCCTTCGAACCAGCTCAAAGTCTAAAGTATTTTGGTCTGATTGTAGAATACAGTTCAAGCAAGAGTATTCTTGTCACCTGTAAGGGTCTGTGCCCTGAAGGTTCAGGTGCATCAGATAAGGGGCACCAGACAACCCTCCATTCGGCTCTGTATGAGTCTTCTAGGGAGGATGGTATCCTCCTTCGAGGCAGTGCCCTATGCCCAGTTCCACTCCAGGCCTTTATAACAAGACATCTTGTTGGCATGTTACAGAGGAGGACAAGCCCTGTATTATCCAATGTGCTAATCTCCTTAAGCACACTTTAGCCTAAACTGGTGGTTGCAGGATCAGAACCTGCGAAAAGGAAAATCTTTTCTCCCGGTAACTTGGAAAGTACTCACTACAGATGCCAGTCTCTCAGCCTGCGGAGCGGCCCTAGAGTACCTCACAGCTCAGGGGAAATGGTCAGGGACAGAACAGATTCTGCCCATCAATGTCCTGAAATTACAGGCAGTATGTCTGGCTCTACGGTCATGAACGGTGGAGCTTCAGGACTGCCCTATCAGGATTCAGTCTGACAGTGCCACTTCAGTAGCCAATATAAACCCCCAAAGTGGTACCAGGAGTCGTTCAGCTCTGAAGGAGGTGAACCACATACTAGCCTGGGTAGGGGGACATGTGCCAATTCTATCTGCAGTCCATGTCCTGAAAGTAGAGAACTGGAAGGCTGATTATATCAGCTGTCAGCAGATCTGCCCAGGGGAATGATCACTACACCTAGGGGTGTCAGGAAGTTTTGCCAAATTGAGAGATTGAGACTGACCATAGAAGCTTCCATGTTGCGCCCCAATCTACTGTCTCAAGGTTCTATATTCCACCCCAATTTACAGTCTCTAAATTTGACGGCATGGCTATTGAAGCCAGGGTGTTAAAGGACCATAGCATCTCTGGACCAGTGGTGTCTACCCTAGTGAATGCTAGGAAAAATTATCATAAGGTCTTTGAAGACTTATATTGCTTGGTGTAAAGGCAGAAAATATCATCCTCGGAAATACATGATTGGGAGAATTCTCTCTCTTCTACAGTCAGCTGTGGAAATCAAATTGGCTTTGAGTGCAATCAGAGGTCAAGTTTCGGCCCTATCAGTATTCTTTCAAAGGCCTTTAGCCTCCCATTCACTGATCCGAACCTTTATGCTTCCCCCCCCCCCCCCATTAGGTCGCCTATGTGTCCTTAGGAATTGAACTTGATGCTATCTGTGTTACAGAAACAACCATTTGAACCTATCAAAGAAATTTAATTAGACTTGCTGTCATGTATCTAGCCTTCCTAATGGCCATCACCTCGACTAGAGGGGTATCAGAGTTGATGGCCCTTTCGTGCAGGGAAACATACTTGATCTTTCACCACGATAGGGTCGTGTTAGGACCTATTCCATCCTTTGTGCCATAAGTGAAGTCATAAGAGATGTCATTTAAATCAAGATGTTATTTTTCCTCACCAGAAGAAAGACTGCACTCCTTGGAGGTTGTCTGGGCAGTCAAGGTTTATTTGTCTAGATCTGCGGAGATCCGAGGATCAGACTCCTTTTTTGTTTTACCAAAAGGACCCAAGAAAGGGCAGGCAGCTTCCATTGCCAATTGGGTCCATCAGTTGGTCATTCAGGCCCATGGTCTGAACCCTAAAGCTCCTCCCCTTAGGGTGAGAGCTCATTCTACCAGGGGTGTAGGAACCTTCTGCAGTGTACTGCGGCCTGCCTTATAAGTTCTAATGGCTATTGTTTGGCAGGATGTCTCCCTCCCCTCAAGGATATTGCTCTGGGACAGAGAAATGGCAGGTAATGAATGTTAGCCTGACTCTGCATCCCATGATGTATGAAAAAGAAAATAGGATTTTTTCATCATACCTGTAAAATCATTTTTTTTTTTTTAGTACATCATGGGACACAGAGATCCCCTCTTTTTTGAGGATTCAGTGATTTCTTCAAAACTGAAGTGCTTCCCGTGTGAGAGGGGTTATATAGGGCATCACTTCCTGTCTAAAGACCTTTGGTCTACCAGTGTCCATTCACATGGAGATGGAGTATAACCCAGAAGGTAATGAATATTAGCCTGACACTGTGTCCCATGATGTACTCAAAGAAAGGTATTTTACAGGTAAGTATGATGAAAAAAATCCTATTTTAGCAGTTTATATTTATTAAATTAATTGCATTTCCATGTCTTGTGTGCTGTGGGAGAACCAATATAGTGAATGTAGGGTCTTGGGTTTAGTAATACTTTAAGCGAATATACCATTATAATCGTTCACTGGGTATAGGTTGAGCATATCAAACTGATGTTTTTATGGGCAGTATTTGCCTCTCTTGTCCTCTTTGGCCCTCAGTTGCTTAAAGGTAATAAAGATGCACCCCTAGCTGTTTCCCATTTAAAGTGGTTGTAAAGCCTCAGGTTTTTCACCTTAATGCCTTTCTAAGCATTAAGGTGAAAAGCCTTCTGTGCTGCAGCTCCCCCTTGAGCCCGATCCAGTCCAACAATGTGCACAAGCGAAGCAGCTCAAACCACACTCTCTCCTCATTAGACAGATTGATAGCAGCAGGAGCCGTTGGCTCCCTCTGCTGTCAATCAAATCCAGTGATGCAGGGGCGGGGATAAGTCCCACTGTGTCATTCGACGCAGCAGCCGAACTCCGGAGCAAGCACGCACAGGTAAGTATGGGCATGTTTGTTTTTGTTTTTTTTAAAACAAGGGTTTACAACCCAATTACAAAGCTACTACTTTGCATAATTTTGCAGCTTTACTTTGGAAAAAATGTTTGATCTTTCTCCAGGAATAAAGCTGTAATTCATAATGTTAAAGTGATTGTAAAGTCAGAAGATTTTTTTAACTCAATGCATTCTATGCATTAAGATAAAAAGCCTTCTGTGTGCAGCAGCCCCCCTAATGCTTACCTGAGCCCCCTCTCAATCCAGCAATGTCCACAATTGCCTTGGCCGTCTGGGACTCTCCCTCTTGATTGGCTGAAACGCAGCGGCACCATTGGCTTCCTCAGTGGTCATTTGAACTCAGGCAATGAGGAGAGAGGGATGCGGTGCCGAACCACAGTCCCGTTTCTGAATGGATACAGAGCTGCAGCTCGGCTCAGGTGTTACCATAGCAACCAGGGACCTGAGAAGAGGAGGATCCAGGCTGCCCTGTGCAAAACCACTGCACAGAGCAGGTAAGTATAACATGTTTGTTATTTTAATAGAAAAAAAGAGACTTTACAACCACTTTACGTTCCAAAGTGACATAATCTTTAGTATTAAAGATTAAAATTTAGTGGTTGCAAACTTTAGAGATTATTGTTGCTTGCTCTGCATAGCAGTATTTTACATGTTAATTTGGCTTAATTTGTTAGTGTACTGTAGATGTTTTTAAAACTCAGTAATACCAAATATTGGGTTTGATTTATAAAAACTGCTAGTAGCTGATCAGGATGGCATTTGTGTCCAAACCCCCTAAAAGGGTCAATATAACCAAATATATAAGAATAACTGCATTCTGTATCCCCTCAATGAACTTCAAGAGAAAAAAAAATTACCATACGTACAAAAAAAAAAAAAAAAATTTAACCTGTTGATAAAAATGATTCATGTTGCTGTGGACAAGAGTTCCTGAAAATATTTAGCCTTCTATTACAGGTTGCTAGCTGAACCTCTTTATGCATATTCAGTTATAAGAGAAAAGGCTGTGTATGAAAATGGGGTGCAAGAGGTAGTAATGAATAAAGGTGAAAGGTGGGACAGAATGTCCCCCATCCCAACACCTGGGATCTTGACAGATAAATAAGTTTGATTAAAGTTCAATAAAAAATAAATAATTACTTACCTGATTGGCAGTTGATTTTCAATTAAATACTGGCTGTCGCAAGCAGGTAAGGTATCCTTATAAAAAGAAAGAGATGTCACTAGCAGTCAGAGGAGAGAAGAAGACAGAAGATAACTTTTCACTGTACCTGCTTGTATGGAATCCTTGCTGCCTAAGATGATGGATCGCGCCACCGCCGAGGATGGGGATGCCTGCATGCGACACTGACGATGTCAAATTCATTGCCTGAGGTCAGGCGTGATGTTTAACGTGGACGTGTTTGATGCCTGTGGGGACGGTATTGTACTTTCTGAACCCAGGATATCTTAAGTTACCGTATATACTCGAGTATAGGCCGACCCGAATATAAGCCGAGGCCCCCAATTTACCCCCAAAAAAACTGGCAAACTTATTGACTCGTGTATAAGCCGAGGGTGAGACATGCCTGTCCATCCCTGTGTGTGTGTCCGTCCATCCCTGTGTGTCCGTCCATCCCTGTGTGTCCGTCCATCCATCCCTGTGTGTGTGTGTCTCCATCCATCCATCCATCCATCCCTGTGTGTGTGTGTCTCCATCCATCCATCCATCCATCCCTGTGTGTGTGTGTCTCCATCCATCCATCCATCCCTGTGTGTGTCTCCATCCGTGTGTGTGTGTGTGTGTGTGTGTCCAGCCTACCTTTGTCCCGAGCCTCCGTCCCGTGCCTTGCCTCCGTCCCGTGCCGTGCCTTGCCTCCTTGCATCCGTCCCGTGTCGTGCCTTGCCTTGCCCCCGTCCCGTCCCGTCCCGTGCCGTGCCGTCCCGTGCCCTCTTCGTCGGCGGCCATTGTAAAGTTCAAAAGCTGCGCCGCCGCCTTCGCCTGTGATAGGCGGAACACTGAATTTCCCAGCAGCCTGTGTTCCGCCTATCACAGACGTCGTATCATCCTCGTCCGTAGTACGAGGATGATACGATGTCCGTGATAGGCGGAACACAGGCTGCTGGGAAATTCAGTGTTCCGCCTATCACAGGCGAAGGCGGAGCCGGAGGCGCGGCTTTTGAATAGAATGGCCGCTGTCTGTCTGCTCGACACGCTGATCGAGCGGGCAGACAGCGATGACTCGAGTATAAGCCGAGGGGGGCACTTTCAGCCTCAAAAAAGAGGCTGAAAATCTCGGCTTATACTCGAGTATATACGGTAATTTGCCTGCTCCTACTGCTTGTTTCCAGGACAGGCTTACATGCTTGTTTATCTCCTGCAGGTCCGCCTTCAGCCACCGTCACTTCGGGCCTGTCTTAACTGCATCATAACTCCGCCCGCTGAACGGATTGATGGACAGGGCGATGACGCAGATAGGCCTGGGAGAAAATTACAGAGGATACTTAAGAGGCCCTGCCGGTTCGAATCCCGTGTAGGTTGTGTCACTGGAGATAAAAGAAGAAAGATAATAGCATTGGTACTAGGAATTCTCAGGACGATTCTTATGCTAAAAGATTTTGTAAAGAAAGTAGTTTTGAATCCTCTTCTATTCTACAGTCTTTAAAAAAGTATTGCTTGTAATCATTCTGAGTATATTATGTCTCAGAAATGAGACATGTTCCTATTGAATTGGATGTGATGGCATTGCACCCTGTGCTGCCTGAATCTGAAGAAGAATGCATCCATCCCTGCTGCTATTCTCACAAGTGGTGAGTCACAGGAATTGTCTCAATTAAAAGATATTTTTTTTTCTTCTTTTAAAGACTTCATTAATTTGCAACGACACAAAATGTACGTACACAAAATGACCATACGGACAAGGGAGTTGCTCAGGCGTGTCTGGCTACTACGGAGGATGATTTGCTTAGGCCCTCAATGACTGCAGCAAATGTTTGTATTGAGCCTCCTGTTGCTTCTAGTTCTTCTTTTATTCCTGATACATACTTACGTGAAGTTATTACATGCAAATTGTCACCTCTGGAATTCCATTTAAATAAGTACATTGAAGGAGAAAATATGGAAGGGTGATTATGTGGACATTCTAAGTCTGCTCCATTGGCATAAAGAATTTAGACCAGATAAGAAAGATGGTGATAAGTTTGATGACGATAAACATAAGTCACCCCCTCAATCGTTTAACAATTGGCTGCAAGCATTTCACATTTATTCAAGTGTACTGGGTGCCCTGAGTTATGCTGCAGTTTATTTCAGCATGTGGAGATAATACTTATCTCCACATGCTTATAAAAATTTTCCGGGACTCTCATGGTTTGTCTATGACGAATCATTTCGGTAAAAGTTGTCGGTACATAGATCAATGAAGTGGGGGGTTAAGGACGTGGGTTTGTGGCTTAATCTTTTAATTCTACAAAAGCAATTTCCAAAGCCTCAAGTGTCTAATACACATGCTTATTGACGTGGAGTTTGTTTCCATTTTAATGAAGGGCAGTGTAAGTGGCCCAACTCGTGCAAGTATAAACACAAGTGTAATTTTTGTGCAGGTTCTCATCCTGCGTCGCATTGCTTTAAAAGATCATCTGCTACTGTATCAGTCTCTACTAAGGAACCCTTTCTCAAAAGCAGCATTTCTGGTGAGGCTCACAAATATGTTGCCATGGCTCCGTCAGTACCCAAAAAGAAATTTTGCATGATGTTTTTTTGTTTGGTTTATTATTATTATTTATTCTGCCTTCCTTTAAGGGCTCTGGCTGTGTTTTTTTGAGAATCTAGGATCTATAATACTACATTCGGAAATTGTGCGGGCAAAATTGTTGAAGGAGATTGGATATGGCAGGATTTCTGGCCCTTTTCGGGAACCTCCTTTTCCAATTTATCTGGTATCCCCTTTGGGTAATATACCCAAGAAGGAACCATATACTTATAGACTGAAATTGATCCACAATTTTGCTCAGTTAATTTTTTCCACTTTCGATGATGCTTTGCATATTATTAGAAGTGTTGGTGGTTCAGCCTTACTTGGCGAAAGCTGATATTAAGTCAACATTTCGTCCGCTGCCCATACACCCTTCGGCCTTTACTTCCCTAGGTTTTTGATTTGATATATTTTACTTTGATCGCTGTCTCCCTATGGGGTGTTCTCTGTCCTGCCATTATTTTAAATTGTTCTCTTTCTTTATTGATTGGGTGATTCGCCGTAAGACCATTTTGGACTCAGTTTTACATTATCTCGTTGATTTCTTGTTTATTGGTAGATCTGATTCAATAATTGTTTTTCACTTAGTTTCGGATTGTTTGCAAGGACTTTGTTCCTTTGGCGGAAGAAAAATCTCTGTATATCCAACTTGTTTAGAATTTATGGGCATTCAAATTGATACAGTTGCCATGGAATTTAGACTACCGATAAAGTTTTGTGCATTCAAAACAGTTTTTGTGTCTAGGACGAAGGTGCGTTTGAAGATCTTATTATCGTTGCTAGGTTTGCTGGCATTTGCTTCCAGGATTATGCCGATTGATCGGGTTTTCTTTACTTGTTATTTCTATACTGAGACAGATTGTGTTGAGATGTTTGATATTTAATGTTGGTTAAAGGCTAAATGTCTTCCTGGTATTGAGAATGTTATAGCGGATTCTTTGTCCCGTTCACAGATTCAAGAATTTCGGAAGTTGGTGCTGGGTGCAGATCAAGTAGGTCTGGTTTGTCCTCCGCACTTATGGGCAGTGGTGTGACCTCAGTCATTTTGACAATTAGGAGTTCCATTGTGCATTCTACATGGTCATCTTACTGTTCAGCGTTGAATTTATGGCATTCATTTTTAGCCTCTTCTAATTTAGCTCATGATTCTTTTTCTGAGAATTTGGTGTTGTCATTTTTTGATTATTTAATGTCTGCTTCTTACTCGTGCATAGTGAAGATGTTGGCTGGGATATCCTTTAAGCATTTGACCGGTGCAGCTTTCTGCATGCAGTTTTTTGCTGTTAAGTATGCTTTAAAAGAATATTGAAAGAACCATATGGTTGTTGATTCTACTAGATTACCGATTTCACCTGATTTACTGCTTAGGATTGGTGATTCTACCAGCAATGTCTGTTTCTCTCCATTTCCGTTTAAGTTGGCTTTTTACTTATGTTTTTTTTTGGGGGGGCTTTTAGGGTTTATGAGCTATTACCTATGAAAATTGGGGATGGTTACGATATTTTGTTCCAGGGTGTTTATTTAGGGTCTAACTCTTTCTATCCTGTTGAGAAAAAGCAACATTTATTCAGTCGGGAAAAGATGTTGGATCAAGTTGAAAAAAATATATAGGATCTAAGGTTTGTGTTTTGGATTTGGTTCATAGATATTTGCAGTTTCGTCCGCCTGTTTCCTTTTCCTTTCTTCTACATGAGAATGGGAAACCTTTGACTGTCTATCAATTTAAGGCAGCGTTAAAGAAATGTCTGTTATGCTTGCAGTTAGGTCATCTGCATATCACTTCTCACTCATTCTGCATTGGAGCAGCTACGCTAAGCATTCCTATGTTAGACCTAATGCTTCTTTTTAATTTCAGGTCAAGTTGTTAATACCTGGATAGAAAAGGAATGCAATGGAAAATGCTTTACGACACCTTGTCTCACTTACATGAGAGGTGGTCGATGCCTAATGTTTTACATTTGTCAGGAAATGATATCAGTAAATGTAATACATTGGAGTTGATTGCTAAGATTAAATTGGATTTGCAATACATACATGCTGTTTTACCTAATACGGTTTTGTTTTTTTCAGAAATAGTCCCTCATTTGGCTTGGCTTATTTCTTCGGAGTTGCGTTACTTCAAAAAAATGTGCAAGCGGTGACTAGAACAATGGCTAAATGTATGCCTTCTGTGGCTGGTTTTTCTTTCCAGCATGTTGCCTTGGAAGGAGGACTGTCAGGCTTCTACAGATATGATGTCCATTTATCTGACATTGTTCTGGGCATTTTCAACCTTGATATGCAGACCTGTGTTGAATTGGCTGTCGCCCAGGGGGTGTGCCAAGCTCTTTAATTATGCCTGGTGTATGGGAGGTTTTATTAAGTTATGTAAAAGCTCAAGCTTATATATAGCAGAGCTATATTTAGTATTCCATATATGATACATATTAGAAAGTTGTATTTAATAAATTTTAAGTTAATTAAAAATTTGAAGTAAAAGATGTTAATTTTAAATAGTATACCTATAATAAAGGGCCATGGCCTATTACACCACAAGTGCTGCAGTATTGTGTTTTATTAGTATAAGTGTTCTGTCTATCATCCCATAAAGTCGAAAGGTGGGGAAGAACTTCCCTATCTCAACACCTATGGGATCATGACAGACAGATAATAAGTTTAATAAATAAAAAATACCCAATTGGTAGTTGATTTTCCAATTAACCAATTACTGGCTGTCGTGACCCTATTTTATGAGGTTTTGTCCCTTTCCCTGAAAGGGGATGGTTATTTGATTATTGCTACTTGTATGTTGTGGGAAAAGTATTTAGTTATGTAATAGCTCAAGCTTATATATAGCTGAGCTATATTTAATATTACATATATGATACATATTATAAGTTGTATTTAATAAATTTAAGTGAATTAAAAATTTGAAGTAAAAGATGTTAATAATTTAAATATTATGCTTATAATAAAGGGCCATGGCCTATTACACCACAGGTGCTGCAGTATTGTGTTTTATTAGTATGAATGTACGGTCTATGATCCCATGGAATTGCAGCGCTTGTACTTGTTTTCATCTGTGGCTTTAGGCAATTACTTAACTTTACAACACATTACAAGTCATTTCTCCTCATGGATACAAATATTGATTCAGGCTGCTGTCACTTGTCCGGAGATGTTCACTTAGTTAAATAACTATCAATGTCCTGCAGAATAGAAGCCATTTAAGAAAACATTTTGCACTTTTCCTTTCTGTTGGACAAGAGGAACCTGTTTTAATGCTGAATCGTGAATATTAGGGGTATCCCAAATCCACATTTACAAACACCAAGTGTATTTGCATTGGTATTCAATTGTATTCCTTTTTTACAATAAACTATGACAATGACCTACCAAAAAAAAAAAAGAAGGCAGTAGTTACAATAAACACACAATTTCCAAATCTGAAGAGTATTTTCTTGACAGCTGCTGGATAGCAGCTCTATTGCTTGTGTTTCACTCTCTAGATTTGACAGTTTGTGTGTTCGCATAACCAGTATAAACTAAAACATTACTGTTTTTCTTTTCTTTTTTTTTCTTTTTTTTTTTTTTTTTAATAATGAAGAGCAGTGTTCCTATCTATTACTGTTGTAATAAAAATATCGGCATGTACACAGCTCAATGTAGAAAGAGGCAAGTTTCCCACACCTTGAGATTAGCATGTGTTTAGTTTTTGTAAAGAAAGAAAATGCTACTTTGACAGCCTAAAGCAATTGTAAATGTAGCATTTTCATACATGTTTGTCAGTGGGCTGTTTTAGCTTTCACTTAACCTCTGATACCTCATCAGTGTATAGGTGTGCATTTAAGTCTAATGGTACATCGTTGGCTGATCTGTGTATTAATGCAAGCTCCATAGAACATTTGATGTGTTGCCACTGCAAGCTGCTCTATGATATGGTAATATAGTGTAGTATTAGTCCATGAAACACTGTAAAAATACTGTAGAACGTATGTCAGATCTATCTAAATAATTATATTTTTCTTTATGCCTCATTTCCAAATGTATCCTCTACTTTTGCCTTGAATGCCAAATTTGCATCATCTTTGCCGAGGTGACAGTGTGACTCTTGTATATTACTATAAGAATAACTACTAGAATAGTTGAATGCTTGTTTGTTTTTTTGCTTAAATGTGCCATACTAAACAGTCACAATTTTACAATCATTTGAGAAATATAAGGCACGTTAATATTTTAATCTCTAAATGGGTAGGCATTATGTAATCAGAAGTCTTAAATGTTTTATGTGGAACATGTTCGAACTACTTCCGCTGCAATTTCACTCTTTCTGTAGAGTATGGTCAAGAAAGACCTCCTTACTTGATATGCAGTCATGCAAAAGTTTATTCCCCACAGTGCTGCTGAATATTGACATTCGCTTATGCAGGGAACAGAGCTTTTTCCCCAAAATGTAATGCACAGTAACCATTTTCTGAATTTAGTATGCGCAAAACAAATGGTGCCATGCGTTAACATAGACACTCCTCCACTAGATCCACTTATGGTTAAGGCTGCTTTGTTTTACCTGTGTGTTGTGATAAAATGTACTATCTCGCACCTTGTCAGCACTCGATGTACATGGATTTCAGCACAGACCTTTAGATTGTAAGCTTCATGAGCAGGGCCCACCTCTTCCTTCTGTATTGAACTGTATTGTAATTGTACTGTCCCTCTTTATATTGTAAGCGCTGCACAAACTGTTAGTGTGTATAAATCCTGTATAATGGAAATAATACTGTGAACTACCTGTTCATTGCAGTGCTTTTGTGGCTGCCTTAATACAATGCATAAACAAAATACAACAATTTAACCACTTAAGGACCGTCCCGTATACATTTACTGTGGCAGGGCAGCCCTTAAGCGCAAAATCACGTACCCTGCTCCTGCTCTGATTGAATACAGTGGGAGCCAACCAGCAGGTCCGGCATACCCGATAACACTGGAAACCCGGCGATCATTCGGAGAGAGGCAGAACGGCTGTCTGCCTATGTAAACAAGGCAGATCACTGTGATGCTATTAAGGAAAATGGAGATCTTGTGTTTCTGCTAAGCAGGAACACGGATGTCTGTCAATCCCCCACACAGTGCAACCACCCCCCACACAGTTAGAAAGCACTCCCACAAAACACATTTAACCCTTTGATCACCCCTAATGTTAACCCCTTCTTTGCTCATGTCATTAGTACAGTGACTGTGCAATTTTTTTTTAGCACTGATCACTATATTGCTGTCACTGGTCCCCAAAAAGTGTCACTTAGTGTCAGATTTTTCCGCTGTAATATCGAAGTTTCGCTAAAAATCGACTTACTAGTTAAAAGAAAGTATAAAGTCCATAAATATATCCCAAAATTTGTAGATGCTATAGCTTATTGGGAAATTCGATTTTTTTAAATCTTTACTGGATGTTTTATAGCAGAAAGTTTTTTTTTTTTGTTTTTTTCTCAAAATTGTTGGTCTTTTTTTGTTTATAGCGCAAAAAAGTAAAAACTGCATATGTTCAAATACCACCAAAAGAAAGCTCTACTTTATTTGTGGGGCAAAAAAACAATATCCATTTTATTTGGGTACCACATTGCAGCCCTGAGTAATTGTCAGTTAAAGCAACGCAGTGCAGTAGCACAAAATATGGCCTATCATTCAGACTACAAGTCAGTCAGTGGTCACAGGCTGTAATGCACAATTCTGTGTCAGAACAAGCAGCAGATCCCGAAAAGGAATTTTTAAGACATCCATGACGCAAATGTATAGGACCCATTAATTACTGTGCTGTTTTACTCCACAACGCTGCAATGCATGATCCACAGGGCGTTTTGGTGCCATTCACTTTTAATGGCACCTTGTACTTTACCTTAACTCATTTGATTTAACATCTCACAATGCGCAGGTGTAACACATCAGTAAATGAATGAGCTGCCTTTATGCAGAAATTCATTTTGCATTAACGAAATGTACATAGTGTACATTATGCTGGAGTTCAGCTTTAATCCAAGCCAGACAAAGATAATTCCAGGTCTTTTTAAATGTAACCATTAAAACTTGTCAAAATACATACCCTTAATGTGGTTATAAAGCCTAAACATTTTTTACTTTAATGCATTCCTTGCATAAAGATAAAAGTTTAGGCATCGGTATCCCCTCTCCACCCCACCTTTTTACTGACCTGAGCCCTCATTCAATCCAGTGCTGTACCAGTCTGCAGCTCTCGTCTCCCCCTCACTTCCTGGTCTCACTGGCTTGGCTGAGGCAGCGGGATCCATTTGCTCCCACTGCTGTCAATCAAAACCAGTGACGCAAGGGTGGGGTTGACTCCTGCTGTCTGTGTCAATAGATGCAGACAGTGAGGCTCTGGAGCAAGCCCGTATGAGTGTGATTAACCCTTTTGCTGCCAGAGCAGTTTTTTGCATTATTTGCACGTTTAAAAAAACTTTTTTTCATACATCATAGGGACACAGGCTAATTAATTTCCTGCTGGGTTATACTTCATCATTAGGTGAATGGACACTGGTAGACCAAAGGTCTTCAGACAGGAAGTGATCCCCTATATAACCCCTCTCATACAGGAAGAACTTCAGTTTTTTACCAGTGTCTGCAAGGTGTATGGCACGGTTTGATTGAGCTCTCTGAGCTCCAGGTCTCTAGTCCCACAAACAGTTCCAAAAATGAATCAAGGGATTGACTGATCGGATCCATTTGACACAGGATTTTATGCTTTGATAACCCAAGTCTCGCAAAGATGACTCAACCTCATGCAAGGTTTTGCCTGTAACGTGGCCTCTGGGAGCTGAACCCTGCAGAGTGGAAATCCTGGACACTACAACGCTAAAGCATTTCCTGCAGGGTGCTGTACAGGTCCAAAGGAGTGGACCCTAAACATGAAAGGGTACCCAGTCCTTGAATGTCCAAGTGACAGGAGCCCGCCGTGAAGGGTGAAGATTGGGCCCTTAGCTTCTAAGTGGCCCTGCGCCTGAATGGGTAAGTGAAACCCCTTTATTTTGTTACTGTGGGGTGTCCCAGTGATTGTTACAATCGATCAAGCTAACTAAAGGCTGGACGCCTGTTTGCGAGGGACAAAACAAGGAATTGGTCGCACACTGGAACTCCAAATTCTCAATGTCATCTTTATTGTCAAAAGGGTCAGACAGATACAGGCAATGGTAGACGTTTCACAAGTGATAGCTTGCAAGTTCACAAGTTGGAGTTCCAGTGTGCGACCAATTCTTTGTTTTGTTCGTCTTCAGTGGTGAGCTGAAGTCTGCACCTGTGATCCATCTTTTACCTGATTTTGCCTGGAGCGGTGTTCTGGGCTAGCTGTGGGTGTTTGCAAAGTGTACCCTTTTTTTTGCTTGCATCTGGCTGTTTTCCCATGGATAAAAAGTTTGTTAAAAAATGGAGCATGCCAGCAGTAGATGCAGCAGTCTCTTCCTTAAACAAGAACTTAACTTGTCCGGTAGATAACGCACAGGGCTTGAAAGACCCTGTTGACAAGAAATTGGAATTATTAAAAGCTTCTCTTTCCTTGGCCAGTTCAACTATTCAGCCAGCTGTTGCAGCAATTGGTATTTGCCAGTCCGTAAAGGATCAGGAGGATGATCTGCCTTTAAGATATGTAAGACAGATATTGCTCAAGCGCTGTTTTTTACTGTTGATGCTTTAAAGGATTCAATACAGCAGGTTTCTCGCCTGACTCTCTTGTCTGTACATATGCGACAACTTTTATGGCTTAAGAACTGGTCAGCCGAGCTTATGTATAAAAAGTTATTGGCTGGTTTCCCGTTTCATGGGGAACGTTTGATGATCATTTGGACAAATATATCCAAAAGATTTCCTGAGGGAAGAGAAGCCCCAAACGTCCCTTGTTTAAAAACCCAGGGGCTGCTTCCTCAAATGTCTCAACATCAGGGCGCCAATAGGGTGCTAAGGCCAGGGCCATCAAAGGCCCTCTGTCCAAAATTTTAAAACCAGCACCAACCCCACCTTTTGAGGGTACTCCTCCACTCCATGGGGTGGGGGGGAGGCTGCTACACTTTGCGGACATTTGGAAAACAACAATTCTGGAAAAGTGGATCACCCCAATTATATCTTGCGGTTACAAGCTGGTGTTATGAGGGGTGCCCTTTCAGAGTTTTCTAAGATCCAGTGTTCCCTTGGATCCTCCAAAAAGAAAATGATTGCGTCAGGCACTACATCTAGTGCATCAATGAGTGATTGTAGTGGTTTCTGTATCCGAAAAGGGGACATCGTTTTACTCAAACCTATTTACGATTCAGAAACTAAACGGGGACACAAGGCCCATCTTGCCACCCGTAAGGATCTGTGCCCTGAAGGATCAGGTGCGTCAGATATGGGGCACCAGACAACCATCCATTCGGCTCTGTTTGAGCCTTCTAGGGAGGATGGAAAGAAAAGAGGGTGGTAGGTTGCGCTATGGAGCCTATATATATGTACAAAGAAGTTGTGTGTCGAGATAGGTAAGAGCAGCCTCTATTGATATCCACCTGGTGGGGTGGAGAATATTAAGAGGGGGTTGCAGTGAATAGATCTGGCGCTATACCTATATATTGTCAGAAAATGTGTCACTAGGGACTCATTTATCCGAAGTGTTCAGCATAATGGCGGGTGGTAATTGGAAATGGGATTGGTTATATCAGTGTACCAATGAAAATAAAAAGTGTTAAACCAGCTCAATTAAAGTGTACAACATCCTACCACTTAGTGTAGGACTTGTGAAATATAATAAAAAGATTAATAAGAAAAATTAAAAAAATTAAAAAATGTTTTTTTCAAAACCAGTAAATATTTTCCAGCGTGCTGGCTATGTAAGTGAAAAAACAGAAAAATAATGAAAACTGATAATCCCAAAAGGGTTGTGACAATTGCTAGTACAAATAAAGTGCTAGTGCTATTCCATTGCTGATAAATTAGTACCAGTAAGTATAAAAACCGAGACAGACTGTGCTGTCTTCAAAACTGTTAGTGCACTAACGTGACGGTGAAGTTTATACAAAATTCATGCAACAAGTAAAATGATACAATAAATAAGTGGTAAATATCAATGCTTCAAGTGAACCGTGCAAAATAAAAATTGAAAAATGAAAAAGTATAAAAAATATAAAATATAAAAAATAAAAAGTCTCTGGTGAAATAGGATTGATGGGATCCAGATGACGTCCGAGTGACGAAACGCGTAGGGCGTGGCCTAATCGACATACACCTTCAGTATAGACGGCGGGGAAGCCGAACGGAACGCTCGTAGCTGCTTTAAAGCAATAAGAATAACTTAACAAAACCGCTACTATTCCTACTCACAATTGTAAGTAGTTTTAATCTTTTTCAATAAAACTGTTTCTCATACGGTATCACACTACGGATGGTCCTCTTTTTTTAACATACATACCGTGGCACACTCCACCTGGAAATAATGAGGGATCCCCAGCACTTTACCAGAAGCAAGCCAGAGAGCGACACAATAGCTAATATTGTGAAGGCTGATCCCCCCCGGATGGGGTCTTCTTTCCGGTGAGAGCACAACCTAGAAGTGACCACAATGCATGGAGAATAAGATCTGAATTTATTACACCCCCTCCCCCCATTCACGGGACAATCCCATCAATCCTATTTCACCAGAGACTTTTTATTTTTTATATTTTATATTTTTTATACTTTTTCATTTTTCAATTTTTATTTTGCACGGTTCACTTGAAGCATTGATATTTACCACTTATTTATTGTATCATTTTACTTGTTGCATGAATTTTGTATAAACTTCACCGTCACGTTAGTGCACTAACAGTTTTGAAGACAGCACAGTCTGTCTCGGTTTTTATACTTGTACTAATTTATCAGCAATGGAATAGCACTAGCACTTTATTTGTACTAGCAATTGTCACAACCCTTTTGGGATTATCAGTTTTCATTATTTTTCTGTTTTTTCACTTACATAGCCAGCACGCTGGAAAATATTTACTGGTTTTGAAAAAAATTTTTTTTAATTTCTTATTAATCTTTTTATTATATTTCACCAGTCCTACACTAAGTGGTAGGATGTTGTACACTTTAATTGAGCTGGTTTAACACTTTTTATTTTCATTGGTACACTGATATAACCAATCCCATTTCCAATTACCACCCGCCATTATGCTGAACACTTCGGATAAATGAGTCCCTAGTGACACATTTTCTGACAATATATAGGTATAGCGCCAGATCTATTCACTGCAACCCCCTCTTTCTAGGGAGGATGGTATCCTCCAAGGCAGTGCCCTATGTATGCCCAGTTCCATTCCAGGCTTTTACTACAAGACATCTTGTTGGCTTGGAACAGAGCAAGAAAAGACCTGGATTATCCAATGTGCTTATCTCCTCAGGCATGCTTTAGCCTCAACTGGTGGTTGCAGGATCAGAACCTGCGAAAGGGAAAATCCTTTCTCCCGGTAACTTGGAGAGTACCGACTACAGATGCCCGTCTCTCAGGCTGGGGAGTGATGCTAGACGGGCTCACAGCTCAGGGGAAATGGTCAGGGACAGAACAGACCCTGCCCATCAATGTCCTAGAATTACGGGCAGTATGTCTGGCCCCCTACGCACCTGGACGGTGGAGCTTCAGGACTGCCCCATCAGGGTTCAGTTCCGACAATGCCACAGCCGTGACCTATATAAACCACCAAGGTAGTACCAGGAGTCTTTCATACTAGCCTGGGCAGAGGGACATGTGTGAATTATATCGACAGTCCATATCTGGGAGTAGAGAACTGGAAGGCAGATTTTATCAGCTGTCAGCAGATCTGCCCAGGGGAATGGTCCCTACACCCAGAGGTGCTCCAGGAAATTTGCCAACGTTAGGGAGGGCCAGAGGTCGACCTACTGGCATCCAGGTTCAACAAGAAGCTACAGCAGTTTGTGTCTCGACCAAGAGATCCTCTGGAATTTGGAGCAGATGCTCTGATAGTTCAGTTTTAGCCAGTACTCCCTGGTTTATGCTTTCCCTCCGATCCCTCTCCTTCCACATTTGTTGCACAGGATTCGGAAAGAGGGGATTCCAGTAATTCTGGTGGCACCAACCTGGCCCAGAAGGCCCTGGTTTCCGGAGATTGTGAGACAATAGACGCTTCCACGTCGCCCTGATCTACTGTCTCAAGGTCCTATATTCCAAGTCAATTTACAGTCCCTAAATTTGACTGAATGGCTATTGAAACCAGGGTGGTTGAAGGACCATGGCATCTCGGGACCAGTGGTGTCTACCCTAGTGAATGCTAGAAAAGCTGTCGTTAGGAAAATTTATCATATGGTCTGGCATCATCGTAAGAGAGTCAGCTGTGAAAATCAAATGGGCTTTGAGTACAATCAGCGGTCAAGTTTCGGCCCTGTCAGTATTCTTCCAAAGGCCTTTAGCCTCCCATTCACTGTTCCGAACCTTTATGCAAGGAGCAACTCGCTTGCTTCCCCCCATTAGGTCACCTATGTGTTCTTGGAACCTGAACTTGGTGCTGTCTGTGTTACAGAAACTGTATGCTGTATGAACCTCCTGGGCTTTTCGTCATCGGGTATCTGTGGCTCAGATTTGTAAGGCTGCTACCTGGTCTTCATTGCATACTTTCAATACATTTTATCAAGTGGATGTTCGAGCAGCCGAGGATTCAGCTTTCGGCTGCAGTGTACTGCGGGTTCGCGTATAAGTTCTGATGGCTATTGTTTGGCTGGGTGTCTCCCTCCCCTCAAGGCTATTGCTCTGGGACATCCCAGTAGGTAATTAATATTAGCCTGACTCTGTCCCGTTATGTATAAAAAATAAGATAGGATGTTTGTCATGCTTACCCGTAAGATACTTTTCTTTGAGTACATCATGGGACACAGAGATCCCACTCCTCTTTTTTGTGGATTCAGTGCTTGCCACAAAACTGAAGTGCCTCCTGTATGAGAGAGGTTATATAGGGGATCACTTCCTGTCTGAAGACCTTTGGTCTACCAGTGTCCATTCACCTAATGATGAAGAATAACCCAGCAGGTAATGAATGTTGGCATGTGTCCCATGATGTACTCAAAGAAAAGTAGGTAAGTATGATGTAAAAATCATTTTTTAGGCCTGAATATTACACAAATCCCACAAATATTATATATTTTCTAAAAGCCGATACCCTAGACAATAAAATAGTAGTAGTTCCAATTTTTTATGTAGCACAATATTACCTCAAAAGTCTAGGAGACACAACATTTCAGTAGAATACACTAACGTGAATTTTAGGGCAAACAAACTTAAAAAATTACCCACATTTTTGGTAAATTATAAAAGACGACGCTGCACTGAGTAAATAGATACTCAACATGCCAAACCTTAAATTTTTGTGCGCCTGTGAAATGGCCTTAAAAACTTCAGTACACTATATTGTTTATAGGCGACCCTTCAAAAGCCCCCTATAAGTATCGGTTTAATGTTACGGAGGTGGTCTTATGTTAGAATTATTGCTCTCATTCCGGCGTGCAGGGCGATATGTAACGTGTATTGCAATCAACGTTTACATGCGTAGGCAACTCATCTGTTTAGGTTCCTGTGTGTATATGTGGGGCAGCCTGGAACAAAAATTTGGACAGATTATATGTGCCTAAGTAACTTTTTTTTTTGGGGGGGGGGGGCAATTTTTTTTTTCTTTAACTTTTTTTTTTCCATCACATGGGGGACAAAAAGTGCCCTATGTGATGATTTTTAGGTGACGGCTTCTCTTTATGGAGATATACAGGGTCCAAAAGACCCTGCATGTCTCCCCTGTACTCCACTGAATGTTTTGCAATGCAAATTGCTTTGCAAAACATTATTTCCTAGCTGAGCTAGCAGGGGACATCGAGCTTGACCCAGAAGTGACATCAGAGACATTTCTTTCCAGCTCACAAGAAGAAGAGAAGGAGATTAGACATATGTTTGGTCTTCTCCTTCCCCTCTACCAGTCAGCACCCTCCATGGAGCTCTCGGCCCCGCCACTGATCAGAGCCCGGTAAGCATGGCGGGGGGAGAACTGGTACCGGGGGTGTGTGAGAGCGATCGCTGGCAGCTAATGCTCTCACCTGACAGCATTCTGCCTGTCAGTTTCACACACAATTCCGGTGGCTGCAGCCACCGGATTGTGTGTGATACCCCGCGCTGTTAGGTCCGTACAATGTACAAACCTGGTGGCAAAAGGGTTAAAAGCAGCTTTTTATGGGGCACTCTGCAGAGGGCCAGGAGCGCCAGCAGGGGACCCAAGAAGACTGACTATAAACCTGTTTGTGTATGTATGTGTATATATATATATATATATATATATATATATATATATATATATATATATATATATTAATAACAATCATTATAACATGTTAAAACTCAAATTTTACACTGTTTGCCTTAAAAAAAAAAATAATAAAAATATGTTTTTAAACTCTCATCTTAAAGCTGAACACCAATTAATCATTGATTTTTAAAAATTTACTTTTAATGCAACTAGTGTATGTACCCACACTTATCCCCATTCACACAATGGATTGCAAAAATGTATAGCAACACATGATACAATATGCATTGCATTTCAATGTCATATAGAATGAAAGCCCAATGCACTTGTACATTAGCTGCTAACATACCTGCGCTGCAATGCACCACAAAACACTGCAGTGCCCAAAATTTTGCTGTTGCCCATTTAGTGACTTAGACCCAAGTCACATCTGAACAGTTTGTTGTGCTTATGACTATGCACAACAAAGCTCAATAAGTAGAAAAACATATTTTTAAATTGCACCTGTTCACATTTGGTATGCTCTGTCACTTTTAGCATGTTGTCTGTCGTGAGGAAAAGTACAGGTGCTATAGATTTGCGCATATTTCGCCCTTAGAATTCTATGTATGTGCCTTAATATGCACACAACAATCGTTTATGGCCATTTATATGTGCCTTTTTTCTGCCTTTATAACTAGATTCCTCCTCCTCTGCCTAAAGCTTACAAAACTCATGTAAAAACATGTGAAAACGTGTGAAAAATGCACAAAAAAAAAAAAGCTGGTAAATGATTCAAAATACACTTTGCTGAGGTGTGAATACAGCCTAAGATTAGGTTCACACCTGTGTGGGTGATTGCAACACAGAAAAACACACTGCCACTCAGGAGATGCCATTTAATCCTAATGGTACCCCTCACACTGGAAATTGCATTTTGGCTTCCCACACTGGGATCCGCACTGCACTTGCGGTTTCCACGTGGGAAGTTTTTTCAAAAATAGAACAAGGACCTTTTCCCCATGTTTTCAGGACACACATGGACTGGTGTGCTATTGCAAAATGAGGATCACAGAGCTGCACCAGTGTGAACATAGCCTAAAAGTCTGCCTTAACGTAGCATGGCTTAAGCACAAAAAAGCATTGTGCTCAAGCAATGCATGGTTTGAATTGTCCCTGAAGTCATCACTCTAGACCAGTAGGGGGGTACAACATTCTATGAGATGGCTAGTCTTGAACCTGTCATGAGCGAGAAATAGTTGTCGCCATTGTTAACCTTCTGAAAATACTATGTGCTGCCATGCAGACAAACTGGCTTCAAAAAGAAGAGTGGACGGCTACCTGTTTCTAGATGGCAATGGACCATCACATTTATAAACTCCTGTCAAAGCTGTGTCTGCATTTGAATATTTTTATTGCAAAAACCTTAAAACCACATGGTTTCTTTAATCGATTAACACATTCCATTTACTTCCCTTAGAAAGGGTTTATTATACAGACCCGTCCCTGTATCTATAAATACCAGATCCTGCTAATTACTAGGGATGAGCTTAGGCGTGTTCGCATGGTCCACGTGCAGAACCCGCCAGGAAGTTGGCGCTGCACTAATCACAGGCAGTGAGACATTGCCGATCTCTGCAGCCACGCATCGGGGCAATTTCTCACTGCCTGTGATTAGCGCAGTGTTGCGCCGACTTCCTGGCGGGCTCTGCACGTGTACCATGCGAACCCGCCTGAGCTCATCCTTACTAATTAATATTCAATAACAAAATTAGTAAATATCCAACATTTGTAAATTGAGAGAAAATGTATAAATCTAATATCGGTGTTATATTTCTAAAAGACTTCTTGAGGAAAAAATAATGCCCATTACTTACAAGCTTTGAGCCCACAACCCCAACCATCTGGGTATGAATATGTCCCTATACAGAAGGCTGTGGTCTCTTTGCAGACAGGCCTTAGGCTTGCTGCAAGATTGTGTCGACTTGTTGATATTATATCACGTCATAAGTAGGCTAAATTTGGGACATCAATGATGTAGTAATGTCAAAGATAAACTTAGTAATATTCCAGTTCTTGACTTGCAACTGGTGTCCAAAATTTCACTGTTTCCCAGAATATGAACACACTTAATGGTCAAAATTTTAAAAAATGTTTATAAATCTGACATGAATTATGAGCAAGCCATATCCCTATATAATGTGTATTTGTTTCAATCCAGAGCACTGTCATTTCTGTCTGCTCCTTCGTTCCTTTGATGTTCCTTCTGACTGGTTTTCCTGACACCAAGAGAAAAAAGGTGCAGCCTCTTGTGATTGGCAGCCTCAGCTCTGTTCCTGGGGGGGGTCGGGGTCCCTTTCCTCCACTCAGCTCAAACTGAGATCTGCAGAATGTAACTTCAGCTCCCTGCCCCCTGTTTTTAGAAAGCTCAGACAAAATTCAGAAATTTGAATAGCTGTAGAGTATAGAAGTCTGCAGATAAACGGGTACAAGTTATGTAGGAGGATGTGTTTCACCTGTGTATCACCTGATGCCAGGCTTTTTATTTGGGCGTATGTAAGGGTTTACAAACACTTTAAGTTCTCCCCCTCCAATGGTTTTTGCTGCTGTACACACACCGAATTTGCATCAACACAGGACTCAGTCTGTACATATTGTGCCACGCTGATGATATATAGGCTTAATGTAATTGATGCCCCAACTACCCATATGCATGTTACAGCCACATTCAAAAACAAGGTTTCTAGTTCACCTACTTGTTCTGGGTCATTGACTCACATGTCAAAGTTGGGGGTCAAGCATAACAGCCAAGCAAATCATTTTCCGTAGAGGACGCAATGGCAACTGTCATGCCTCTCTCATAACAGGCTGTAAATTTAGATGATGGTCTCAAGTAAACATGGGTAAATTAAGGGTTCTGCAAGCACCCTTGTATAGAAATCTGTAGCTGCTTTTATTTTTTTTCTTCTTTTTCTTTAAACCAGACTGGCAGTGGATGGTTCATACCTGTGCCACATCCCTGCGGTCTACAGTACATCGGAGAAGATCAGGAAGCCAAAATTGCTTCCTGATGCCGCTGATGGGGGTTTTTTTTTTTTTTTTTTTTACCAACAAGGCACATTTCTCGTAGTACAGCAAAGTGTCCAGTGCTGTCCTTCTGATATGTTACAAATTCTTCTTCCATTCTGCAGGCCTTTGTTAAACACTACCAGCTAGCTGACAGTAAAATTATTAATACAGGTGTTGTCACACTACACTATAATCAGAATTTTAATTTTCATTTTCATTTGTGAAGACCCCTTTTCACCCCCATGTGGAAAGGGGAATAGAATTAGTTTTATTGACAGTCAAAAGACTTTTTGAAAGCTGTCTTAATCATTACCTGTGTTTAGAAGAGAAGGGGGTAGAGAGAAATCCAAAGCTGTCTGCTGAAAAGAAGAGTTTTATGATCACATATTTACTCATTACTTTGGCTGGTAAATAAAACATAGCCGACGTGGTTGACAAGTGATTGGCGGAATGGAGTAGGTTTTCACTGCACCAGAACAATAGGGGAATGTAAATATATATTTTGCTTTTGTTTAGTAGTTCTATACTTAATACAAGCCTGCTGGTAAATTCATCTTTTGAGCAGATTAAGTTTAGCTTGTTACTATTCTGTGTGTGGCGTTTAAACTTTCTTCTTTTTCTTTTTTCACCCAAGTATGTATTTTATTAATTTCTACAGCAGTTTGCTTGATTTATATTGTTTGTGTATGCATCTATGCTGTCTTCATGAGGGAGGCTTCCCCTTTTATTCCTGTTTCGCTCCCCTGCTTTTATTAGTTATTATTATTTTTTCCTGGTCGCTCAAAGCATTTAGTGTCGTGTCTGCCAGATTTTAGTGATGAGCAGTGAATTGCTTTTAAAGTGGGCATTATGCCAGTTCAGCAGTACAATGGAAAACCAATCTTCCACCATTCTACTTTTGATGCTGTTATTGTAACGTTTTAGATAACTGCTGCCATGAAAAAAGAGATGTGCTCAATTGCTACCAGTTAGTCAAGTTAAATCCAGAGTAGCATTAAAATTACTCTGAAAACTGTTTGTCAGAGGTCATGCGCTATCTCAAGTTGCCACACATATGATAAATGTTTGTTATGTACAGGGTTTCCATTTATATACTGTACATATGGCTATGTCTAGAATTCTACCCTGGTTTTAATCTTGGTCCATCTTTGCATCAGTCTTTGTGTCAAGCTTCATAAGCATGTTGAAGATGAAGGAAATGGGTACTCTTGCTATATCAAACTCTTGAGTTTATTGAATCTTAACTCTGACCACAGCAGAAAAAACAGGAGGTTTTGCCCATAGCAAC
Source organism: Lithobates pipiens (assembly GCF_037356315.1). NCBI lineage: Eukaryota > Metazoa > Chordata > Amphibia > Anura > Ranidae > Lithobates > Lithobates pipiens. Next base: position 168,227,168 of record NW_027507748.1, read on the forward strand.
CTGCTTTTTAAACTTTTTTTATCAGTGGCCACTGGTCCTAAATTAGTAGCACAGAAACGCGCTTGGATGCATAGTGACCCAAAGCTCTGATCACAAAGTTGAGATGTTTAATTATTGGCGTACCAGTTTATTTCAGGATGTCACTAAATGAAACCGAGAACATACCTCTAAATAAAACAACATTTACAATCCTAACTTGCCATATAGTATCTGTCTTGTTGGCAGTAGGTATAAAACCATCAGTCTGTGGTGTGTTGCCTTTTCAGTACAGCTTAGTAGTGGGCAAGAATTCCACCTATTTAATGTCACTTTAGCTGTTGTGCATCTTTCAAAAAAAAAAAAAAATTCCCATTTTCAGTGGTATTGAAGTTTGGCATGGCATCATTGTAAATGTATACTGAGGTAATGCTATGTACTAGTTGCTTTGAGTTTGTTACTGATATTGTAAGAGTTTTCCTGCTGCTCGTGTGCGCATATTTAAAGTGATTGTAAAGGTTTGTGGTGGTGTTTTTAAAAAAAAAACTACCATGGAGATTTTTTTTTTTTTTTTTTTTTGCCCTGCTGCTCCCTGTTCATTGAAAGGATTTTTCTACTATAAACTGTTTCTGGTGGTTTCATGCCAGATATTTTAAATCCTGGAAGCTTCTCCAGTCAACCTACAGGCATTGGTAAATGAATACTAGATATGTTAAATCCTGTTAGTCTCCTCAGGCACCCACCAAGTGCAGGTTTTCCCTGTTCATACTGATGTTCTCCTATGACAGCCGTGAATTTATTTTCCACTACTCCAGTCATATACAGTCTTGAGGTGGCTACCCATCTGTGTTCATTTCACACAAGACTCCACTATTCAGGTCAAACTAGTATGTTTGGATTATTATTTGTCCAGAGTTAAAGCAGTTTTTCATCAGACCCCGTCTCTGAAGACCACTTTTTCTAAATGGTTTCCCTTGGTTAGATCTGAGTCTGAGGCAGTATTATCGGAAACATGCTGTAATTAGCAGGGCAATGCGCAAAAGAGAAATTTTTCTTTTAATCTGGGTAATGGTCGGTTTGGCAGGAACCGGACAACTTTCGGCCCTTATGTACAGCTGAACTGGCATGCTGGAAAACCAGCATCTAGTCCATGCTGGCAGTCAGTGTGCAATGCAGCAACACTTCCTGCTATATTTTCTGCGGCAGCTGGGAGTTAACACCACCCTTTTCCCCAGGTCAGCACATGGGTACCCGAACCCAGTAATTGGGGTAGGGTAAGATCACACGAGCCCCTTGCTTTGTTTCCACCGTAGATAGTGTATGTGAGCTCCTCTGTGTTCCTGCTCCGATCCACCAACTGTTTTCTGCCTCATGTTTGCAGTTGCAGCATAGCAACAAGACCTCTGAGGGATCAGGGCACCCTCTTAGCCTAGCCTGCCTCCCCTACACCCCCGTAGCAAAGGTTTCTGGATCAGAAACCTTTCTGAACCACTCAAGGATCTAAGCATTTATATTTTTTTTATGTAATTCCTCCTCATATAATGTGTGCCAGGATTACTGTAAGCTAATATTCCCAGTAGTAGCCTAGGCATTATAGAGTGGAATGTCAAGAACAATCTGGTACATTGACATGACCGGTGGTCCCCCATATATGTTAGCTGTACAACATATCGCAAAAGATGGGACAAACGCAAAAGAACTCTTCATATATATTAATAGTAAAAAGGTTAGGTCTGAGCATGTAGGCCTTTTACAAAATAATCTAGAGTGGGTGAATGGGGACAAAGAGAAGGCAAATTGTATTCAATACTTTCTTCAGCTCTGTGTATACAAAGGAGCATGGGAGGGGCTCATGTCCATAATGGGCATGGTATGGACACAACTCCAAATGATCCACAATGGCTTAAAAGTGATCTGGTCCAGAAATAGACAGAATAAAGGTGGATAAAGCACCTGGACCAGATGGCATACATCTACAGATCCTTAAAGAATTGAGCTCTGTCATTTCAAAGCCATGGGTACATTCTGTTTTCTTGGCTCTTGCAAAAGAGCTTGACACTGTTCCCCACACACGGCTAATGTGTAAGCTAAAGTCTACAGGCTTGGAAAGATCAGTTTGTAAATGGACAGAAAACTGGCAAAAAAAAGCCGACTTCAGAGAGTAGTGGTTAATCACACTCTGAACGGTCTAAGGTTATCAGTGGTGTTACCTCTGTACAGGTACTGTGTTGGGATCCTTACTTTTTAATATATTTATAAATATAGGGTCTGGGATTAAAAGTACCATTTCAGTGTTTGCAGATGACACCAAGGTATGCAGTGGAATTAAGTCCTTGCATGTCTCCAACTTACAAATAGACCTCCAATGTACTGTTTAATTGGGGAACTATGTGGCAAATAAGGTTTAATGATAAATATAAAGTTATGCACTTGGGGGCTAAGCATATGCATGCATCATACATACTAGGCGGCGTATAACTGAAACTGATCTGGGTGTTTTGGTAGATCATAAGCTTAATAGCATGCAATGCCAAGCTGCAGTTTCCAAAGTGAGCAAAGTCCTTTCTTGTATTGAGAGGTAAGAACAGCAGAGAGAGTTAATTTTGCCCCTGTTTAAATCATTAGTAAGACCTCATCTGGAATATGCAGTTCAGTTTTGGGCACCATTTAACAAAAATGATTTTGGGGAACTGGAGAAAGTGCAGAGAAGAGCAACCAAACTGATAAGCGGCATGGAGGAGCTCAGCTATGAGGCTAGATTAGAAGAACTGAATTCTCTTGAGAAGAGGAGAATAAAGGGGTGATATGATCAACATGTATAAATACGTAAGTGGTCCATATAGTGAACATGGTGTTGAGTTATTCACTTTAAGGTCATCACAGAGGGCAAGGGGACACTCTATACGTCTGGAGGAAAAGAGATTTAATCTTCAAATGGAGAAAGATTTCTTCACAGTAAGAGCTGTGAAAATGTGCAATATACTCAATCAAGAGATGGTTCTGTCCAGCTCAGTAGATTGCTTTAAAAATGCCTGGATTCTTTCCTATAAGTACAGTGAGGCAAAAAAGTATTTAGCCAGCCACCAATTGTGCAAGTTCTCCCACTTAAAAAGATGAGAGAGGCCTGTAATTGTCATCATAGATATACCTCAACTATGAGAGACAAAATGTGGAAACAAATCCAGACAATCACATTCTGATTTTTGAAAGAATTTATTTGCAAATTATGGTGGAAAAGAAGTGTTTGGGCACCTACAAACAAGATTTCTGGCTCTCAGACCTGTCTCTTCTTTAAGAGGCTCCTCTGTCCTCTACTCATTACCTGTATTAATGGCACCTGTTTGAACTTGTTATCCATATATAAAAGACACCTATCCACAACCTCAAACAGTCACACTCCAAACTCCACTACGGTGAAGACCAAAGAGCTGTAGGAGGACACCAGAAACAACTGTAGACCTGCACCAGGCTGGGAAGACTGAATCTGCAATAGGCAAGCAGCTTAGTGTGAAGAAATCAACTGTGGGAGCAATAATTAGAAAATCGAAGACATACAAGACCACTGATAATCTCCCTCGATCTGGGGCTCCACGCAAGAACTCACCCCGTGGGGTCAAAATGATCACAAGAACGGTGAGCAAAAATCACAGAACCACCCGGGGGACCTAGTGAATGACCGGCAGAGAGCTGGGACCAATTTAACAAAGGCTACCATCAGTAATACACTACGCCGCCAGGGATTCAGATCCTGCAGTGGCAGATGTGTCCCCCTGCTTAAGCCAGTACATGTCCGGGCCCGTCTGAGGTTTGCTAGAGAGCATTTGGATGATCCAGAAGAGGATTGGGAGAATGTCAGATGAAACCAAAGTAGAACTGTTTGGTAGAAACATAAATCGTCGTGTTTGGAGGAGAGAGAATGCCGAGTTGCAACCAAAGAACACCATACCTACTATGAAGCCTGGGGCTGACAACATCATGCTTCGGGGCTGTTTTTCTGCAATGGGAACAGGACGACTGATCCGTGTACATGAAAGAATGAATGGGGCCATGTATCATGAGATTGAGTGCAAACCTCCTCCCATCAGCAAGGGCATTGAAGATGAAACGTGGCTGGGTCTTTCAGCGTGACAATGATCCCAAACACACCGCCCGGGCAGCGAAGGAATGGCTTCGTAAGAAGCATTTCAAGGTCCTGGAGTAGCCTAGCTAGTCTCCAGATCTCAACCCCATAGAAATCCTTTGGAGGGAGTTGAAAGTCCGTGTTGCCCAGCGACAGCCCCAAAACATCACTGCTCTAGAGGGGATCTGCATGGAGGAATGGGCCAACATACCAGCAACAGTGTGTGACAACCTTGTGAAGACTTACAGAAAACGTTTGACCTCTGTCATTGCCAACAAAGGATATAGAACAAAGTACTGATGAACTTTTGATATTGACCAAGTACATATTTTCCACCATAATTTTCCAATTCTTTCAAAAATCAGACAATGTGATTGTCTTTAATTTGTTTCCACATTTTGTCGCTCATAGTTTAGGTATACCTATGAGGACAATTACAGGCCTCTCATCTTTTTAAGTGGGAGAACTTGCACAACTGATGCCTAACTAAATACTTTTTTGCCCCACTGTACATATTATAACTGGATACTAGCATTTTTATTGCCTCTCAGGGAATTGGGATGGAATTTTTTCCCCTCCTGAAATTGTATTATGCTTTTGCTCGGGTCGTTTGCCTTCCTCGGGATCAACTGTGGATATAGGATTGTATATATATTTATTTTAATTTTTTTCGCTTGGTTAAACTAGATGCATGTCTTTTTTTTTTTTTTCCAACCTATGTGAAAGGTGCTATCTAAAGTTAGTAAACCCACTCTAGCTGGTTACGGCTTTCTCTGGATAATTACTGCTAATCCACAAAAGACATGGCTGTGTTGCCTACAGTGATGAGGTCAAAGGAACCTTGCTGCCTAGTAACTCCTGATTCACCTTTGACTCGGGTTCAAGTGTGTTTCTGGGGGCTGAGGGATTGGGAAGTTTCTTTTCTTGCGGGTACACCCCTTTTTTGTGTATGCACAACTTGGTACCAAATGCAAGATTGGCCACACAATTAAACTTAATTCATACAAGTTGGTATTCATTGTGACCATTACCTCTGTGAAGTAAGTGTTGAAACTGGTGACTTTATCCTGCATGGTATCCTTTCCCAATTTGCATAGGAACAAGACGATGTTGAGGTCCAGATAGTTTCTGGCTTTGACCTCACCCATGAAATTGTTCTTCCCTTCTTCTGTTCAGTTCCAGCTCACTCAAAGAAAACTTCCTTCCGTTGTCTCGATGTGTTTTTAGGCTGGTAGAGCTCTTTCAGCAATTGCTTTTAAAAAGACTGATTCTCTTTCTGGACCCCAGAAGGGTGCTCTGAATTTTGAAGCTTTGATCTCCATCATCCAAGCGTATGCATTAAATCGGTGGTCCTCAGGGCCCACTAACACCCCAGGTTTTATTACCTTGGGGAGATGCAGACTGGAATACTGCAATCGCTGAGCAGCAAATGATATCGCCTGTGATGTATTTAAGTTGTCTTGCAAACCTGGCCTGTTAATGGGCCCTGAGGACAAGGTTGACAACCACTGCCCTAAATCAGGTTCTACCCTTTTCTTGTCTAGGAACATTTAATTTAATCTTTGAGTAGTTCTTGATCCTATTTTCAGCATCAAACATTTCCTATATTTTCAAGGATACCCCTTAGTCATTTGTTCTGGCGTTGGGTCCTTCAGATGGCTCTCTGAGCAGTAGGCTGTGCCCAGTTCTGATGTCTTTAGCCAGTTGGTGTTTGTTTTGCCCTTCTTTTAGACTACTTTTGGACATCCTGACAGTCTTGAAATTCCTTCTGTGGCCAATAATAACATGGCATACAACATTAAATCAAATCTTGAAGACCATTCTATTTAGTAAACTGGTAAAAAATAATAAAAGGTTCAGAGCTTTAGGGTTTGTATTGGTCTCTGTTTTCTCTTTTCACAGCAATCTATTTAAAAAAGCTTTGGGAACTTTCAAACACGTACATGCAGTCACATGACATTCAAACAAGCGTCATAGTTCTGTCAAGGTGGCTCCCGCACAACAAGGCTTCCCTCAATGGGCACCCAGCATTAGCTCAAACCTTAAAAATACAGTAAGGAATGTCAGACCAAAAATGGAAGTGTTCAAGATCATTTTAATTGTTGGTAAATAAGTTGTATAAAAACATTGCAATGCTTTTTGGGGGCAACACTATTCCTTAATCTGCGCTCAACACAGGCTAAAATTTGAAAGCATTTAGAGAAAGCACCGACCTTACGATTTCTATTAGAACCAGTGTTAAACTTTTCACTTGGAGTAACAATGTGACGGTTGCTGAGCATCAAACCAGAGTTTAATACTGGTTCTAATATACAGTAGGTCTGAGATCACTGTTTTCTCTAAGTCAGTCTAAGTGTTTATCCTTTGTTTAGCTCTTGAAAGAGGAAGTGGTGTTGCCCCTGAATTGCGTTGGCTGCTATTATGACTTCTCTACCAACAGTTGGACCTTATGTACTCTGGGCATCAAAAACACCACTTGTATGCCTCTAAACGCCCCGGTTTGCCAGCCTATGTGTGCTTACACATGTGTTTATTGGCATTTAGAGGCAGGAGCATCTAGGTGCATCAAAAGAGTAGAGCAGAGTATTGCTGGAAAAAAAAACACCCAAAGCATCTAAACACGCTTAAGTTCTATTCACGTTTAGCGTTGATTCCAGTGGCCAGAATAAATTAATATTTTGACCAATGGAATGAATGAATACTCAAGCACTAAATGCACCTAAATGCATTTGCAAAACATGGGTTTAGGCACATCTATACCTCCTGCTTTTTCCCCCCTAGAGCAAATGCTTCCAAGGAATGGAATTAAAACTTTGTTTGCACGTGATCAAAGCATAATGGAGGCGGTACTTCTGGAGAAATTCTTGATATGTATAACATATGTATGATGTGTACAAAACGGTGAGGACTAACGCATTTCTTTCTGTGTGCATGTGCTCTTTATTTATCATGGACGCTTTCATGTTTTGGGTCTGGTGTTATGCTCTTTTCCGTATTTGTATGGTTTGAGCAACCCCCTCTCATTTGCCATTGCATGAATTCAAACATTTGTCATTGAGATTTGTAAATCTCAAATAGGACCAGGTACAGTTGGAAAAAATGTACCTTGTTTATGTAACTAGTATCTTTATGCACATTTAACGATAGTTGCATATTTGGTCTGTATGTTCATAAACCCAAGCAATCAGAAGATTTGTTCCAGCATAGATTTAAAATACATGTTTGTCCTCAAGAAATGGTAGGAGATAATATAAGCGATCTGATTTTGCACAGATCATATTGCTGCAGTTTCAGGTCCATAGCAATTTATCTGTCCCCTGAGTCGATATTCTGCTGAATTCCATACATGGTGTTTGTACAGATTGTACATTTGTGTTTAGTGGAAAACTAAAATTACTTACCCTGGCTTCTGCCCACTCCACCAAGCTAAACATGACATTATTAGACTTGGGAAAGCTAAGAATGCTACTCATGATAAGGTTCTCTGGCACTATGCATGAGCATCTTTTTCCAAGAATCAGAATTCTTAGGTCATACATCCCATGAGCAGAAGCCAAATTGAAAAAGCGTTTTTACTTTGTGGAGTTGCAGAGTGGCCATCTAAAAGGTAAGCGTACATTGCAGTTTTACAACTTCCCATAGCTTTATCATTCATGTGCTAATAAATAGTAAAATCTTAGACACATGTATTTGATACTTTCTGCAAACATTTTTGGCTTACTCAACTGACTGACATGTTTTGAGTTTCTGAATTAATGTGTGTTATCAGTTGATTTATGAAAAGTGGAGCAGTTTCCTTAGCAGTTATGATCTTTTAGGTAATGCAAGCAGGCTATTTGCTGTGTATTTTGCTGTTCCATTTAAATTCCCATATTAAAGGGGTTGTAAACTTTTGTGTTTTTTCACCTTAATGCATCCTATACATTAAGGTGGAAAAAAAACACATGGCAGTGACCGCTCCCCTCTGGATTCTCGGCTCTTGATTGGATAGATTGTAGCGCAGCCATTGGCTTCCACTACTATCAATCAAATCCAATGACGGGGGGTGTGGCTGAGTCATACATTCAGCTGCTATGGACGCCGAATGCTGGACTCAGGCGCGAGCCCACAAGGTAACCCCCTTAGGAGAGCGCTTCTCCTAGGGGGTTATCTGATGTGGAGAGGAGCCGAGAGAGCTGCTGGGGGACCCCAGAAGAGCA